>NC_139897.1:34601388-34708888 GCF_905171665.1 Trachurus trachurus | reverse complement strand
TGCAATTTCATCCCTCAGACGACTCGACTCTGATAAACTCACAGAGCTGCAGAGCCAAATGTTTCCATCAGCAGCCGAGTTGTGAGACCGTTTCCAAGTCCTTCACTGTCTTCAGTCCCAGTCCTCATAATAATAATCATGTGTCTCTATATTTACATTATTCCTCCTCAGCTACAAAGAAAAGATGATTTGATGTTAAATCTAAACCATATTTAATGTAAAACAAAGTTTGTATTGAACAGAAGAACACAGCCCAGAACCTGCTGAAGTCTCCTCCCACTGTTGTTACCATGGTTACACAAGCAGATACTTTAGTACAACTATTTGAATTATCTGGATTGGAACTTATTGGATCACATCACACAAACCAAACGACATTTAAGAACGGGTCCAGATGTCGAACAGATGTGCTGATAAAAACCTCACTGAGATTTCTAATCAAAGATCAGAGTGTTTATTAACAAAACAAAAAAGAGATTACACACACACACGCACACACACAGGAGCAGAGCCACCGTCCAACCGCTAATGTGGAGAGTGTGTGTTAAAGTGTGTGTGAGCTGGTAGGCTATAAACGAGCAGCTGAGTGAGTTGTCGTGTTGCGATCGGATCAGAAACCTAGAACTGGAGAGGGTTTCCAGACCTCGGTCCAGACTCAGGACTCTCTGGAGAGACTTCATTTATCTGATCTGGACTGGAAACACCTGAGTGACGCCTGACCTCAGATCAGCAGAAAAAGAAGAAGACTGAGGAGGAGAAGAAGATTAAGAAGAAGAATGGACTTGGACTTATGTATAGGCTAGCGCTTTCTAGTAATTCACACACATTCATACATCCCATGATCTACATTGGAGGAGTCGGGAATCGAACCACTGACCTTCATCTGTCATTTGGTATAAATGACAATTAATGACTTAAAGCAGAAGTAGCCTATAAGCGGAATGTTTGTGTTAATATAAGTCTTAAATAGTTGTATCTTCCGACAGCAATCACTTCTATAGAGTGTTTGGTCTGAAACACGGGTCTGTCAGTCACTCTGCTCTGCTCTGAGCCCAGGAGAAAACTTTCCTTGTATCCTACAACCTTTATCCAATGAGGAGAGAGAACGGCATAAAGGGGCAGTCCTCTCTGTGTGTGCAGCCAAGGGATGCGCATCGTGAATGTGGTGACGTAGGGACGAGGGCGGGGACTGCTAACTCCATCTGCTGACAGGAAGTTAGACAAAACCACCGGATCGCTTACTTCTGCTTTAATTACTTAAATATTTCAATTTAATAATAAAACTTTCCTCTGGGAAATTTTGATAGGACCACGGGGGGCTACTGCCGGGCATAGCATCTCTGTCAACATGGGAATCAAACCCACGATCTTCAGGTCAAGACAGAGCTGATCAGACAGACACTGATATGGAGGAGCTGTAACCACATTAGGTTAACTGTGTGTGTGTGTGTGTTTATAAACATGTTAACGAGATCAAGGTGGATTGTTTATGAACCTTAACGAGCTCTGGCCTGAGGCTCAGAGGTTACCACGGCAACTTGAGGTGGTTGCCAATGACGATAAGGGCTCCCCAGGCTGAGGCAGACAGAGAAAAAGAGCGATTTTCTGCCTCTGCACTGGTCTCACATTTAGGCTTACTGTGACAAAACGGTAACTCCTAGCAGAAAAAAACACAGACCATCATCGCTGTAAGGACTTCCTGAAAAATCTGGTACGATTTGGTGTTTCTACAGTAAATATTTTGGCGACGCTGGCAGTTTTAAAACATCAGGCCGTTCTGCTTCTCTCAGAAAATATTTGTATTGGAGTCAATGAGGAGCAGAGACAGACGTGGCCGCACTCAGAGGCTGACAATTTAAATTTTGTAAGTCTCTCTGATATTTTGAGCACATTGTGAGACACAGAACAAGTTTGTCTACAAATTTGGAAAAAATCATGTGTGTAGAGTGTAAATTGTGTCCGGGAGGAGCGTGGAAAGAGAAAAGTTTCAGAAGATTTCAGACAACTTCTCCCACTCTAACCGATGATGTCACCCACTCTGACACGAACATTCCGTCCAATACACACCCATTATAATCTCAACATTTCTCCAAAAATGATCATGGTCATTGATCAGGGATTGATCAAAAACTATATGACCTATCAAAACGTGGAGTAATACGACAATACACAAGACTTGTGTCTACTGTTTAAAGTTTAAATGGAGTCTCTAGGTGAAAGTATGCCTGAGCAGTAGACGTTTGTTAAACTCCAATGATTGTTCTTTTTCGCTCTTTTTTTTTCAGCCCGTCCCATTGACTTCAATGCAAAAGTTTTCGCAGTTTTTTCCCCCCGTATTCTTTAAAGAAAAGCAATAGCACACCGATCCCAATCGAACCACCAAATTTTGATATATAATTTAGTAGCGAATCGAAATTTGTCCGGAAGATGAAAAAAAAATACAAAAAATTAGGAAAAATCCTCAAAATAACAATAGTGCTCGTTGCCCCGTGGCCCCAATGATTGGCCCTACATTAACAGACACTTCAAATATTCTGTGTATATAATATAATTATATTTTGACTCTATTTGATTTTACATATGAACGACCCGCTCTAGAAGAAGTGCTGTCTACAGAGGAGGAGGGATGAAGACTGTGTGTGTGTTTTTGTCTGTCAGAGGTCAGACTCGTTGACCTGTGGTGACCTCTGACCTCTGTCTGACCTCAGCTCAAACCTCCGGCGCTTCTTGTTTATAGAGTCGACTCTGTGTTTCTGTGTCCTGTGACTGTCAGCCTCCACGCTGTGACCTGTGTGTGTGTTTGTGTGTGTGTGTGTGTTTACTGTCTCACGGTGTGTTTAGTCTCCCTCAAATTGAAGGGAATTCTGGGAAGAGGTATCGGCAGCAGGAACTCCACTTAATTAAAAGACAAAGCGGCCGATAACGACTCAGGTTTGTTTCACCGCAGAGATACAGTAAACCTCAGCACCTGTTGAGGAAACGACCGGCCCGGGGTGATGATGTCATGGGGGGGCGGGGCTTAGAGCGCTGCAGGCTGCAGGATGTGGACCTGGCTCTGTCTGCAGTCGGAGGATGTGGTTTTGTCCGCGCGGCGCTCGGCCCGTTTGATGTGGACGGCGCCGTGTGAGCAGACTGAGGCTCGGTGGCTCGTGGTCCTTTTGGTCGTGACTCAGACCCGTTCCCAGAACCAGCGCCGAGCGGGAACCATGTGATGAAAGACATTCCTTCTATTGAGGAGGAGGAGGAGGGGTCAGGCTTTGGCTCATTTGTTGATGCAGTGAACCAGATAAATTACACACAATTTATCTGTATCATCATCAAAATCAGCAAAATGAACAATATACTTAGAAATGTCAGCACAGATGTCACAGTGTGAAAGAATGTGGGCTTATTGCATGTTCATATATCTGTCAGTTTCTATTGCTAAAGATATACGTATACATATATATATATAATAATACATTTTATTTATAGGTGCCTTTCTAGACACTCAAAGACACCGTAAATTTGTTTTATATATATACATGGCATCCTCACAACATCCTCTGACCTCTGACCCTCACATCCACTGAGGAAAAACTTCCAAGAAAAACCAGGAGAAACAAACCTCAGGGTGAGAGACAGAGGAGGGATCAGAGATGTTGTTACAGACAAGAAAACAGTTTACCTAAAGAAAAAGGATGAAGAACATGGGATTTTATTTTGTATGCTTTTATTCTATTTGAATGTCCAGATTTTTTGCACTGCTTTTAATCTAGGAGCACACAATTTCATCTCGTGTACACCGTACAAGAAATGACAAATAAAAAACCTTTGACCTTTGACCTTTGAAAGGCCAGCAGCACTCGTGTCCTTCTCATTGTTTTTTATTGCAAACTGCGTCGGCGCTTAAGAAAACAGTTTACAACATGGAGATGGACGGGAATCCAGTCAGCTAAAAACAATTTCAGATTTACTAATTGTCAGTGTGTGTGTGTTCTTGTTCTTACTACGTTGTGAGGACCGTCGAGAGTTTTTAACCAACTGAGTGAGGACATTGTTACCAAGTGAGGACATTTTGGCCGGTTCTAACTTTTTCCAAAGGCTGTTTGAGGGTTAAGACTTTATAGTTAGTTTCAAATTAGGTTAAGAGTAAAGGTCTTTGCACACTGAGTCCGTTTTATTCGCAGGCGTTTTTCGTATCCGTCATCCGACAAAAAACGCTACACACAGGCTCCTTGCACACTGAGTCCGTTGCGTTTTATTCGCATGCGTTTTTATTTTGTGTTGCAAATTTCGGAGAGGGAGACAAAAATCGTGACGCAGTGATGATGCACTTTGTGGTTCTCTCACTAGTCGAGAAATTAAAGAGAAAAATTTAAATATTGTGTCCATCCTGAGAGGACGCAGTAGCGAGGGGATCTGCTGCTTGTTAATGAGCAGCGCACTGCAAAAACTCAAAATCATTCCAAGAATATTTGTCTTATTTCTCGTCAAAATGTCTAATTTCTAGTCAAAACTAAACTCTTTTCACTTAAAATAAGACTCATCACCTAAAAATTTACTTGTTTTTAGATCATTTTCACTTGTTTCAAACTAATTTTCAATTGAAATAAGTAGAAAAATCTGCCAGTGAAAGCAAGTTTTTTGTGCTTGTAATAAGATAGAAAAACTTGATCCACTATCAGATTTTTCTACTTATTTCAAGTGGAAAATTTGCTTGAAAGAAGTAAAAAGTGTCTAAAAACAAGCTACTTTTTATGTGATGAGTCTTATTTTAAGTATAATTAGATTTATTTTGAGTAGAAATGACATTTTGACTAGAAATAAGACGAATATTCTTGGTATGATTTTGAGTTTTTGCAGTGCGGAACTATCATGATCACTTCAACAGTTTATTTTAGGATGTCAGTGGTCCAGTTTGATAGATATTGATTATTAGCTCACACATTAAACAGAAGACGGACAATTTCCATGATCCTGAACAGCGGCTGGCGCACGCACACACAGACACACACACACACACACACACACACTCAGCAGTGATCCCCTCCCTTCTTTCTCTCTCTCCAGCCTCGAAACACTGATCTGATTGGTCAAAAGACTTTTCACGGATGCGAAAAACGCATTAAATCGAACCTGTTCCGAAAACGTTTATGACGGACGAAAGTTTGGGACTTGGTGTGTAAACGTGATCGACATGAGGTCGAATTTATTTTTTGACGTGTGGCAATTTCGGACGACGAAAACGGACTCAGTGTGCAAAGGCCTTAATGGTTAAGGTTAGGGTACGGGGCTAGGGAACACATTATGTCAATGAGTGTCCTCACAAAGATAGCATTACAAACATGTGTGTGTGTGTGTGTGTGTGTGTGTGTGTGTGTGTGTGTGTGTGTGTGTGTGTGTGTGTGTGTGTGTGTGTGTGTGTGTGTGTGTGTGCAGGCTGCTGGTTGGAGCTCCCTTTGAGTCCACAGGGAAGCAGCAGACAGGGGACGTGTACCGGTGTCCACTGGACACCAGGACGTCCGTCAACTGCAGCCGCCTCCACCTGGGTGAGTCACAGCTATGACATCATCACACAGGAACAGGAAGTAGCCTACTATATTTTTATATTTCAATGAATCATGTTAATTCCAGCTATATAGATTATATATTTTTCTACAATTCAAAGAATCATGTCCAACCCTGTAACTATGTAAATATACTTCTCCTGTTATCTACTGGTCCTCCGTCTTTATGGACTTTTTATGTTAATTTGTTGTATTGTTTTGGGGACTACAGATGTAATTTAGCACATGTGCTAAATCCGGTGTATTTACTGTGGGTACTCTAGCACTCACTGTCCATTAATATGCATTATACCGACCAAATAAACACATAAAGTAAAGTAAAGTAAAGTAAAGTAAAGGTTCCTTTTACCAAAATAAAAGCATTAAATTGAACTCCTGTCTGTCTGTCCGTTACCAGGGAAACTGTCCCTGGACAACGTCTCAGAGAGGAAGGACAAGATGAGACTGGGGATGTCTCTGACCTCCAACCCCCGAGACAACAGCTTCGTGGTGAGAGAGAGACTGGAGGAGAGGAAACGGCCGCCATGTTGGCTCTCAGTGGTCTCCTTTAACCTTCGTCTTGTGTTTTTACTGCCATCTATGGTGTTTCGGGTCAGTTTTGACCCGTATTTTAAATCAGCTGAAATACACTAAAAACATTTTTTTTCAGGCAATTTGTTTTTCTTCTCTTGGTTACATTGTTAGACTTCCTTATCCATGAAAATATTGGTTTTAATATTTTTGGGTGTGGGCTTCTGGGCCTTTTTTGTCAGTATGACCCTTGTCAGCTTTCTGTTTTAGGGCCAGTTTTGACCCGAGTCTTCAATCAGCTGTAAAACACTAAAAACAACTATTTATCATCCCATTTGTTTCTCATCTCTTGGTTATGTTGTTTAGGCTTCCTTATCCATGAAAAGGTTGGTTTTGCACTTATGATTTCAGTTTTAACTGTTGTTCTTATCGTTATAACCGGGTCAAAATTGACCCGAACACCATAAATGTCAAAAAGTCTTGATTCTATAAACACATTTATGTGGTACTTCTATGCATTTAAAACTTGAAAACGGGTCACTGGTGACCCGAACACCAGAGGAGGGTTAACATGTATCTGTGTGTGTGTGTGTGTGTGTGTGTGTGTGTGTGTGTCCTCAGACCTGTGGGCCTCTCTGGTCTCATGAGTGTGGCAGCTCCTTGTACAGCACCGGGATCTGCTCCAGGGTCAGCAGGAACTTCAGACCGTCACACACCATCGCCCCGGCCCTGCAGAGTAACTCACACACACACACACACACACACACACACACACACACACACACACACACACACACACACACACACACACACACACACACACACACACACACCATATTCAGTTGAATAAAATGTAAAAATGTTTTTTTTCAAATTCCAAACAACTTTATTTATAACACATGAATACAGAAATGTTTATCAATAAAACAAACTGGTTATAAACACAGTTAAAACTGCTCATAGGGTTATTGGGTTAAGCACTAACTGTATTTATAAACTACATACTAATGAGTATTCATGCTTTTAAATGAAGAATTCAGTATTTATTAATGCTTAACTAATGCTTAATAGTGTGTACTTATTACTGTGTTACCAAAAACATGTTATTGTAACATGTAATTACTACATTAATTACCAGGAAAAGTAACTATTACGTTACTTTTTAAACTTTAATCTGAACCAACTCTCTCAGTTTTCCTCCTGAGCTGGTTAGTTCCAGATGAACGACTTTTTTCCGACTAGTTTATGGACTGTAAAAAAAGGTGTATAATGTACAACACTTAAACAGGACTATTATTATTTTGTGACGGGACTTCTTGAGTCAAATAACGGCGTTATAACGGGGGAAACAGTAACTTTTTGGATTACTCCTTAATGAAAAAAGTAACGCTGTTTATTTAATAATATAAAACGTCGTTCTTCCCTCTGTTCCTCGTCCATGTTCCAGGGTGTGAGACGTTCATGGACATCGTGATCGTTCTGGACGGGTCCAACTCCATCTACCCGTGGTACGAGGTGCAGGACTTCCTCATCAACATCCTGCACAAGTTCTACATCGGCCCAGGTCAGACGCAGGTCGGTCCCCAACATCTGGAAACATCTGCTGCTCTAAATGTTTCAGTCTCCTCCTCCTCCTTCAGCTTCACAGTTTGATGTTCAGTTGTGTTTTCGGTATTTTTTCTTTTTTTTATTGGTGAAGTGATAGACAAGGTGACATGAAGGATAAATACGTTATAAACACTTTATACTATGAGCTGCATCCTGTGTCAGTCTGATTTAGCTGTGTGTGTGTTTATAAACATTTAAACGAGCGCCAGGTGGATTGTTTATGAAGTTAACGAGCTCTGGCCTGAGGATCAAAGAGGTTACCACGGTGATAGGGGCCCCGCAGGCTGAGACAGACAGAAACGTGGAGAAAAAGAGCCATTTTCTGCCTCTGCACCGGTCTCACAATTAGGCTTACTGTGACAAAACGGTAACTCCTATCAGAACAAAACACAGATCAACGTTGCTCTAAGGACTTCCTGAAAAATGTGGTGCGATTTGGTGTTTCTACAGTAAATATTTTGGAGACGCTGGCAGTTTTAAAACATCAGGCCGTTCTGCTTCTCTCAGAAAATATTTGTCAATGAGGAGCAGAGACAGACGTGGCCGCACTTAGAGGCTCAGAGTTTAAATTCTGTAAGTCTCTCTGATATTTTGAGCAGATGATGAGAGACAGAACAAGTTTGTCTTACAAATTCTGAAAAAATCATGTGTGTAGAGTGTAAATTGTGGCCGGGCCGAGTGTGGAAAGAGAAAAAATCTGGAGTTTTTCTGGCATCTCTCCCACTCTAACTGATGATGTCACCCACTCTGACACGAACATTCCGTCCAATACACACCCATTATAATCTCATAATTTCTCCAAAAATGATCATGGTCATTGAACAGGGACTGATCAAAAACTATATGAACTATCAAAACGTGGAGTAATACACCAATACACAAGACTTGTGTCTACTGTTTAAAGTTTAAATGGAGTCTCTAGGTGAAAGTATGCCTGAGCAGTAGACGTTTGTTAAACTCCAATGATTGGTCTTTTTCGCTCTTTTTTTTTTCGCCCGTCCCATTGACTTCAATGCAAAATTTTGCGCAGTTCGTAAACTGTTGAGAAAAGTAATAGCACACCGATCCCGATTGAACCGCACGTTTTGATATATAATTTCGCCCGGGCACTGGTCCCTGCAGCTATTTCATAGCTGTTGGGACCAGTGCCCGGTGCGATTGCCCGTGGCCCTAATAAAATAAACAAATAATAATAATATTAGGGATAATGAATAAGTAATAAGAGAAAGGAGCAACACATATATATAATATTGGATTGGATTGGATTGTACGTTTTGGGCTCGGAGCCACTGCATAGGCCTACACAAGACAATACATACAAGACATCCATACAAAATACTTTCACAACTTTAACACGCATTCAAAACAGTGAAGGGTGCTTCCACTCTATTACAAATAGGTCAGTAAAAACAGTCTGTAGAACTGATCAAATCAGCAGCTCTTTAAGTTAAAGTGCTATATGCGCTAATAATGAAATAAGACTTTGAAAATAAAGGGATAAAAAAAACTGCTTCGGTGTCTTCAGCGTCTCGTCCTCGTGTTTTGTGAAATCGCTGCGTCACGAGCTTCAGGTTTCTCAGGGAAATGTTTGAATTCTTTGGCAGGGTCCTTTAAAAAAAATGTTGCAGACACGACCACAAACCCTGAACTGCTGCTGCTGCTGCTGCTGCTGCTGCTGCTGCTGAGAGGCTCAGTCGCTGCCAAACAGGACAAAGGTCACGGCTCATGTGTTTTCACCCCTCCGTTCCCCTTCACGGCGGCCGACAACGACCTCTCGACCTCGTTAAATCCTCGACAAAAAAAAGAAAAAGTCTAAGAACCGCTTGTTTCCGTGGCCTGGCCGATGATGATGATGATGATGATGATGATGATGATGTTGTGTTTGGACACAGAGCTCAGTGTCTCTCTCTGTCTCTCTCTGTGTGAGGCGTCCTCAGGAATCTGAGCTGTTTGTAGTTTCTGCTCCCGGTTCACAGGCTGGAAAAACACAGCTTCTGTCCCGGGAAAACAACTAAACCGTCTGTGTTAATTCATGGAAACGCTGGAAGGAACAGGCAGTTAGTCCAACAGGCAGCTGGAGAAAGTGTAAAGATCGGACCTATGAACTACAGATATTAAAGGGATAGCTCAACATTTAGTCAAATTGGCCCATTGCCATAATCCCCCTATAGTCATAGCAGTAGGTTTGTTACCTTTAATTGTCGGTGCAAGGTGTTTTTAGAACGGCGGAGCAGAGCCGTGAGCTGCTCAGAGCTACGCTACGGAGGCTCATTATGGGATTTCTTGGTTTCCCTCATCATCAAAATCATCAAATACACAATCCAACAACTCCACAACGCTCTGGTGGACAAGTTGTGAGCTGCACATTCACCACGCTATGAGATAATAACACAACGTTACCACACAGAGTTGTTTTCAAGGGAAATACAGAGACTGTTGATGAAAAACTGTCCCTGAAGGCAACGTGCATCAGTGGTTTTGCATGAATTTCCCTCTAAAACAACTCTGTGTGGTAACATTCTGTTATTATCTCATAGCGTGGTGAATGTGCAGCTCACAACTTGTCCACCAGAGCGTTGTGGAGTTGTTGGATTGTGTATTTGATGAGTTTGATGATGAGGGAAACCAAGAAATCCCATAATGAGCCTCCATAGCGTAGCTCTGAGCAGCTCACGGCTCTGCTCTGCCGTTCTAAAAACAGCTTGCACCGACAATTAAAGGTAACGAACCTACTGCTATGACTATAGGGATTATGGTGATGGGCCAATTTGACTAAATGTTGAACTATCCCTTTAACAGGATGTAGAGTCCAGTCAGGACTGTGTTGGAGAGGATTTGGTCTGAACTTGTGTCTCATCATCTTTATTTATTCATCTAAACTCTCAGTTTGTTGAGGGGATAACAAACAAGAATCAGAACGAGACATTACAGATTTCACCATGAAACTTCCCAAGTTTATCACTCACATTAAAACATGTATTTCTTCTATTACAAGTTTTGTCAAAATGTATGTTTAAATATGTAAATGAGGCAATATCTAATTAAATATGCGCTAATTTGCATATATTTCCAGAGCAGAAACCTGAACAATGGATAAAACTAGAAGTTTTTACAGAGGAGGATTGTGGATATCTCTTTTTATCACTCTGTAAATGAGAAAATACTGTCACCAGCCCTTTAAAACATCTAATGTCTCCATGTTTTTAGTAATAAAATGTTGTATAAATGAGGCTGTGAATGATATATCAACAATCCCCTCTGTAAAAACCTTCAGAATATAGAAAGGGATCAAAGTGGAAGGTTTGGTGTCTGGAAGTGCTGCTGAAGTGGAGATTTCTAGAGAGGAGTCTGAGTCTGAAAAACTCTTTCTGAGGAAACGGCCTTTAAAGACTTGGACTGTAAAATTACAGAGATTGTTATTGTCAATCCTACTTTTAGGATTTGTTGCTGATACACTGCAAAAACTCAACATCTTACCAAGAATATTTGTCTTATTTCTAGTCAAAACAAATCTCATTCTACTTAAAATAAGACTCATCACATTAAAAGCAGCTTGTTTTTAGACACTTTTTTACTTCTTTCAAGCAGATTTTCACTTGAAATAAGTAGAAAAATCTGATAGTGGAGCAAGTTTTTCTTTCTTATTACAAGCACAACAAACTTCCTTTCACTGGCAGATTTTTCTACTTATTTCAAGTGAAAATTTGTTTGAAACAAGTGAAAATGATCTTAGACAAGTTGATTTTTAGGTGATGAGTCTTATTTTAAGTGGAAAGAGATTAGTTTGAATAGAAATGAGACAAATATTCTTGAAAAGATTTTAAGTTTTTTGCAGTGTACAAAGGAAAAGACCATTTATGTTAATTTACACAGTGATGGTGGTAGTGTTATTGGTGGTAGTGTTTGTGTTGGTGGTGCCTTCAGGTGCTGTGGTGTGTTGTGTTCAGGTGTTGGTTGTGTTGGTGGTGCCTTCAGGTGCTGTGGTGTGTTGTGTTCAGGTGGGCGTGGTTCAGTACGGCTCCTCCGTGGTCCATGAGTTCGGTCTGGGCGAGTACCAGACGGTGGAGGAGGTGGTGGAGGCGGCCAGGGGCATCGACCAGCGCGGCGGAGAGGAGACCAGGACGGCGCTGGGCATCAACGTGGGCCGGTACGACACAGAACACAACACAACACAACACAACACAACACAACACAACACAACACAACACATCACAACACAACAGATAGACACCATCCTTTCCACTGTGCGTGCAGTAACAAGGGAGATAGAGCCGTATCGCCGTAATTAGCTTAGCTCAAACACTGGAAGTGTATAGGTAGTGTTACCTTGAACCCTCCGTTTTGACCGATCTCGTCCCGTTAGCGGCATTTGACCGCTCAAGATGCCTTACCGGAGAGTTTAGTCAGCTCTGAGACCAAGATCGGCCCGCCGGTTTCCCTTTAGAGTTGCTGCAGAGTTTCTCTGATGACTTTAGGTGGAGGCAGGCTAACACTACCCATACACTTCCAGTGTTTGAGCTAAGCTAATTAGCGACTTTAGGTGGAGGCAGGCTAACACTACCCATACACTTCCAGTGTTTGAGCTAAGCTAATTAGCGACTTTAGGTGGAGGCAGGCTAACACTACCCATACACTTCCAGTGTTTGAGCTAAGCTAATTAGCGACTTTAGGTGGAGGCAGGCTAACACTACCTATACACTTCCAGCGTTTGAGCTAAGCTAATTAGCGACTTTAGGTGGAGGCAGGCTAACACTACCTATACACTTCCAGTGTTTGAGCTAAGCTAATTAGCGACTTTAGGTGGAGGCAGGCTAACACTACCCATACACTTCCAGTGTTTGAGCTAAGCTAATTAGCGACTTTAGGTGGAGGCAGGCTAACACTACCCATACACTTCCAGTGTTTGAGCTAAGCTAATTAGCGACTTTAGGTGGAGGCAGGCTAACACTACCTATACACTTCCAGCGTTTGAGCTGAGCTAATTAGCGACTTTAGGTGGAGGCAGGCTAACACTACCTATACACTTCCAGTGTTTGAGCTAAGCTAATTAGCGACTTTAGGTGGAGGCAGGCTAACACTACCCATACACTTCCAGTGTTTGAGCTAAGCTAATTACGGCGATACGGCTCTATCTCCCTTGTTACTGCACGCACAGTCGAAAGGATGGTGTCTATCTGCTGGTCATGGAGTGAGGCAAGACACAAAAAAAGTTGGCATATCCCTTTAAGTATTTTCTTGAATTCTTGAAGTTGTTCTTAAGACATTTCTTTAGAAAACTATGCAAGTTGAGACCACAATGATTTGCAAATTCATTAATAATAACTAAAAACATTATAAATGATAAGAAAATGACATTTAACCCTTTAATTTACAGGCCGTTAACTACGTGATAATGTCTAGAAATAGCCAAGAAATAACAGCCAATTTCATAGTAATGTAATGTTTTTCATAAAGGCAAAAAATTACAGATTTTTTGGGAAAGGCCAGAATCTCCAACAAGTCTGTTGCAATTGATCGATATTTCTGGGCTGTCGTTATTACTTGGCGATATTTCTCAACATTACTATGAAACTGACCATTATTTCTAGGCTATTTCTAGACATTATGACACAATTAATTGTTATTTCTTGGCTATTTCTTGACATTATCACATAATTAACGGCCTGTAAATTAAAGGGTTACCAAAAATTATTCAAATTCATATCATATAATATTAAACAACTGCAGAACAGAAGAAAAATACAATAATCAATTATTTTTGCACAAGTGTCATCTCTCAAATGTGCAGAAGTTTGCTCTTGAGTGTGTGTAGCTTTTGGTCTTAGCTAAGAACAAATCCTGGATTCATGACATTCAGAAAACCTTCATTAACGCCACAGTCTTCGTAAAAACTGTGCAAGTGGGACTCACAATTCGTGAACGAGGCCTAATGTCTGTCTGTTTGTTTCTTTGTGTGTCTGTTTGTGTGTCTTCTCTGCGCAGGTCGGAGGCGTTCAAGCGCGGCGGACGTCCCGGCGCTCAGAAGGTGATGATCGTGATCACAGACGGAGAATCTCACGACAGTCCTCAGCTGGTGCAGGCGGTCGGAGACAGCGAGAGAGACAACATCACCATGTACGCCATCGCTGTGAGTCTGAGTCCCTTCACCACAACGCTCTGCTGCTCCTCCTCCTTCTCCTCCTCTCAGAGCTTTAAAGGGATAGTTCACCCAAAATTCAAATTTCACTCATGATCTCCTCCCCCTCATGTGGACTAAGGGCTGAGAGAAGTTTCAGAGTCCTCCGTGGCTTCTCTGAGTTACAGGGGGTCTCGGCGTAGCAGTGCATGTCCATATGACGGTTGCAAATGGATACCAACTGTCTTCATAACAACAAGACACACCAAAAAACATCCAGATACCACACAGGAAGACACAGGAAGAGCAGTGAACTGAGACACTGGGAGCTTCCGCTACAAAACAAGCTTGAAATATAGACTTATTAATTTTTTTCGGAACAATTTCTCATGTCGGGGCTTCAATACAAGAGGGACATTACAGACGAGCACTATGGAGGTATTTGGATGTTTTTTGGTGTGTCTTTTTGTTACGAAGACAGTTGGTATCCATTGACAGCCATTATATGGACAAACACTGCTGCACGGAGCCCCGCTGTAACTCAGAGAAGGAACGGAGGACTCTCACAGCTCATGAGGGTGAGTAGATAATGAGTGAAATTTGAATTTTGGGTGAACTATCCCTTTAATCTCCTCCTCCTGCAGGTCCTGGGTTATTACAACCGTCGAGGGATCAACCCCGAAGCTTTTCTCAAAGAAATCAAGTTCATCGCCAGCGACCCCGACGAGAAACACTTCTTCAACGTGACAGACGAGTCGGCGCTAAAGGACATCGTGGACGCTCTGGGAGAGAGGATCTTCTCTCTGGAAGGTCGGCCGCCATTTTAAAAACATAGTTCCTCTTTCTTTCTTTCTTGCAACATTTAAAACGTTTGGTTAAATGTTAAAGCTTTTGTCGAAAAACAAAAACAATCAAATAATGAACACTGATCTAAAAGAGGTTATTTCCTCTTCGTCTGTCTTTTATTTTGAAGGGTTGATCCATGAGAAGTGTAGTTTTCCATCTCCTCTCTCTCTCTCAGCTTCTCTCTGGAGCTCTAGTAACAAACAGGTCGGTGTCAGCCAATCAGAAGAGAGGAGGAGGTTCTGAGCCTCTCTTCTGATTGGCTGACTGTTTTCTAAAGTGATGCAATAAAAAAAACAGAGTAGATTTCAGAATAAAACACTCAGAGAAACCAAATCCTGCAAGTTGTTGTTGGATGGATGGTGGGTCCAGGTGGTGAGGGGGCGGGGCTTAGTTGTGACATCACAAAGTGACAGGAAGTCCTGACGGCTGGTTTTAAGGCTCAGTTTCTGAATACAGGCTGTGTGCATTTCTCTGTGGACTGAGGCTTTGATACTTTCACAGTATTAATATAGAACCTAGAGCTGCTTTATAATCACACTACACATGGACATCTACCTTTATACTGTATGGAGCTTTAACACAAACATCTACCTTTATACTGTATGGAGCTTTAACACAAACATCTACCTTTATACTGTATGGAGCTTTAACACAAACATCTACCTTTATACTGTATGGAGCTTTAACACAAACATCTACCTTTATACTGTATGGAGCTTTAATACAAATACATTAATATTAGTAATAACATCATTGTTGTTTCTCCACAGGAACCAGCAGTCAGGGTCGAGGCTTCGGTCTTCAGATGGCTCAGGCCGGTTTCTCCTCTCATCTGGTTAAAGTGAGTTTTTGCAGTAAAATCCTCCTTTTTAAAGGGATAGTTCAACATTTTGGAAAATTGGCCCATTGCCATAATCCCTATACTCATAGCAGTAGGTTCGTTACCCTTAATTGACGGTACAAGCTACTTTTAGAACGGCGGAGCAGAGCCGTGAGCTGCTCAGAGCTACACTACGGAGGCTCATGGGATTTCTTTGGTTTCCCTCATCAAACTCATCAAATACACAATCCAACAACTCCACAACGCTCTGGTGGACAAGTTGTGAGCTGCACATTCACCACGCTATGAGATAATAATGGAACGTTACGAAACTGAGTTTTCGAGTTAAATACAGGGTAAATACAGAGACTGTTGATGAAAAACTGTCCCTGAAGGCAACGTGCATCAGCGGTTTTGCATGAATTTCCCTCTAAAACAACTCTGTGGTAACGTTGTGTTATTATCTCATAGCGTGGTGAATGTGCAGGTCACAACTTGTCCACCAGAGCGTTGTGGAGTTGTTGGATTGTGTATTTGATGAGTTTGATGAGGGAAACCAAGAAATCCCATAATGAGCCTCCGTAGCGTAGCTCTGAGCAGCTCACGGCTCTGCTCCACCGTTCTAAAAATAGCTTGCACCGACAATTAAAGCTAACGAACCTACTGCTATGACTATAGGGATTATGATGATGGGCCAGTTTGACTAAATGTTGAACTTTCCCTTTATAAACTGGACTGGCAGGTTTTTGGGTCTTTTATTTCCTGTGAGTGGCTTTATAATCACAGCGACACCAGAACTTCACGCTGCTTCGTCGGATCCGTTCATCCTGGATGAGGAATGTTGTCCATGATGATGATGATGATGTTGTTAATAACCTTCATCTGGAAGCCTCATCCTCATCTTCATCTTCACTGTTATTTGCAGAGATCAGCGAGTTGGCAGCTTCAGCTCTGAGCTCTGTGTTTATGATCCACACAGAAAAAAGATTAAATCCTCAAATGTCCAGTATCAGTCGGGTCCAAGTCCAGATTCTGGTTCTGGTTCTGGTCCCGGAACAAGAAGCTTCTAGAAATATTTCTGTTGTTTCTCGTCCAAGGGGAAAAAAAAGAGAAAAAAAAGGAAAGAAAATCGTATTCCACTTGTTGAATTCCAGCGTTGAGAGTGAAAAGTCGGTGTCGTGGAAACTTTGTGTGTGTGTGTGTGTGTGTGTAACACAGAGCAGATGGTTTTACTGAGCACGGAGCTGCCAGAGGAACACACACACACACACAAACACACACACACACACACACACACACACACACACACACACACACACACACACACACACACACATGGATTCATTAACAATCATATGCAGATTTTTCCTCCGGTTAAAAAAACAAAACGACGTCTCACTCTGATGTGGAAAACAGAGACTTTTTGTCTGTCCTCCTCCTCCTCCTCCTCCTGCTGCAGGGTTGACCTTTGACCTTTGACCCTTTAACCTGTAGCCATGGTAACGGACGGTCCGTGAGTGAGTGCGTGTGCAGCTCTGATCCTGCAGAACGCCATCGTCGCCAACAGTTGTGTCACCGTCGTCCGCTCCACTGAGACGATGACTCACCGCTTTAATAACTTTCATATCTGGACTTTAACGAGTTTCATCTGAGTGTGTGTGTGTGTGTGTGTGTGTGTGTGTGTGTGTGTGTGTGTGTGTGTGTGTGTGTGTGTGTGTGACGGGTCCACGTGTCCGTCGGACTTGGACCTGGACCGGACCGGACCGGACCGGACCGGGCCGGGCCAGGGGCATGATGGGAAACCTGAACTCATTGGACTGTAACTTTAATGAGCAGTGACGACATCTGGACTCAGAGTTTAAGACTTTGATTCTGTCTCCAAGTGGAACAACAACAACACACACACACACACACACACACACACACACACACACACACACACACACACACACACACACACACACACACACAGAGGCAAAGTGCCGTCCCTTTTTTGCATATTTGTCACAATGACACGTTCACTGTCCGACCAAAACATTTGTATTTTCCACCGTTAGTTCATGATTTAACGTTTAGAAATGTGAACAATGTGACACATTCATGAATCTGTCACATGTTATATACATATATACATATACATATACATCCATCCTATGTTGATACTATAAACAGTTTCCCAGATAAACTAGTTAACAAATTGGTTAATAAACTAGTTCATTAACAAACTGGTTAATAAACTAGTTCATTAACAAACTGGTTAATGAACTTGTTAATAAACTGGTTAAATAAACTAGTTAATGAACAAACTGGTTAATGAACTTGTTAATAAACTGGTTAAATAAACTGGTTAATGAACAAACTGGTTAATTAATTTGTTAACAAACTGGTTAATAAACTAGTTAATGAACTGGTTAATTAACAAACTGGTAAATGAACTTGTTAATAAACTGGTTAAATAAACTAGTTAATGAACTGGTTAATTAACAAACTGGTTAATGAACAAACTGGTTAATGAACTTGTTAATAAACAAGTTAACAAATTGGTTAATGAACTAGTTAATTAACAAACTGGTTAATGAATTTGTTAACTGGTTAATGAACTTGTTACTGAACTGGTTAAATAAACTAGTTAATGAACTGGTTAATTAACAAACTGGTTAATGAACAAACTGGTTAATGAACTTGTTAATAAACAAGTTAACAAATTGGTTAATGAACTAGTTAATTAACAAACTGGTTAATGAATTTGTTAACTGGTTAATGAACCGGTTAATAAACTGGTTCATTAACTTGTTAAACTGGTTAATGAACTTGTTAACAAACTGGTTAATGAACTGGTTAATGAACGGGTTAATGAACCGGTTACCCGCCTCAGCTTCAGTCCTCTGACCCGTCCATCGTCTCCGTCCATCGTCTCCTCTGGGCTCATTAGGGTCTTTAGTCCCTCGGTGTCGTCAGGTGGAGGAGAACACGGCAGTAAAACTGTGGGAACTGAGCTGCATGATGGGAAAACCATCTCTGGTCGCCCCGGTAACCAACAGGACACAGGACCCAAACATCCCATAAGTGTCGGCGTCTGTGACTGAAGGAAACACGACGTTTCACCTCTTTATGTTGAAGTATGAAAGTTATAAACACTGTGACCTCACCATGTGTGTGTGTGTGTGTGTGTGTGTGTGTGTGTGTGTGTGTGTGTGTGTGTGTGTGTGTGTGTGTGTGTGTGTGTGTGTGTGTGTGTGTGTGTGTGTAGGACGGCATCCTGCTCGGGGCCGTCGGCGCCTACGACTGGAACGGCGCCGTGCTGAAGGAAACCAAACACGGGAAGGTGGTTCCTCCAAAGTCCTCGTACAAAGACGAGTTCCCAGAGGAGCTGAAGAACCACGGAGCGTATCTAGGTAACCAACCAGCCAATCAGCAGCAGGTGCTGATTGGGTTCAATTATCGATTAGATTAGTTAAAGGGGAATCAGTAGTGTCTCAATTCAGGGGCTGCAGCCTTCGGAGGCTGCATTTGAAGGCCGATGACGTCACACAGCGCTGCGTGAAGGCTGTCCCCATTCGTCCAGATTCGAAGGTTCTGTCAGTGCCCGATCGGTACCCGGAACACGATCTGTTCCATTCGCTTCTGCGCATGTGCACTTTCCCCTTCTTTTAGTTCACGGCAGACACCGCGGATATGGATGAAAACAGAGACGTTCTATGAGGAAAAACACAAGCACGTCGCAACGAATTCCCCTCTGTTCTATTTCTGATTAAATTAAATGTAATGTGACCGATCAGTTAATTGTAAAACATTTATTTATTGATGTAAATGTGGTGATTTCTGCACATACAGACAGCAGCAAGTCAGCACTGCTCCTCCGACCAGCTCCTCCTGAAGCTTCACTTTTCATTTACACAAACTAATCAATGAGACCATAAATTAATCTGCTCCTTTCTCCACCGGCATGACGACGTCTGCATGACCGTTCGACCCCCTCAGCCGGCCGCTGCTGCCTCTGAGATGAGCCGAGCAGCGAGCTAACGTTAGCTCCCGGTGGCTGCTCCCTGTAGCTCTGCACTTCTCCCAAAACCTCGGAGCAAACTTCCAAACAGACGTCAGTTGGATAAACTAACCACAGATTAGGACTCTAAACTGTGACTTTCTCGCATTAAAAAATATTTAAAATTAATAAAGTGACATTTTAACAACGCTACAGCGACTTTTAGCTGCTCTACTGCTAGGCTAGCAGTTAGCATTACTGGCGCATGCGCAGAAGCGTCTGGAACGGATCTTGCCTCCCCCCCTGGCTGCTGTTCAATGGTTTGTTTATTAGTATATTAATGATAACTGCCCTTGTCTTGATTCTAGTTCTGTCAATAAATATTTTTTTTAAAGTGTGGAGCGGAGGAGCAGTAGAGCCGTGGCAAGCACCACTTTCAAATGTTTACGTCCGGCCGTTGTTTACATTCGGATGCAATCAGGAAATGCTCCGAAGGCTAGACCGTCCCATTTACCGACGGTTGATGCGGCCGACGGAGGAGGACGAGGAGGAGGAGGAGGAGTAGGAGTCTCCGAAGCCGTTTCCTCCGGAGACCGCGTAGTCTGAATGTACGGTGGTCCTGATGGGTCCCTCAACTTATCGTGTCCCCTGAAACACTTCCTGTCGTGTTGGTTGATCATCAGGTTTTCTGTGATAGTTGATCCTCTCACGGATATTTAGATTTTTCTCTACAAGTTTGACTTTTAAACCTGATGGTGGCGCTAACACTGTTGTACAGTTGTCGTGACGACCAGTCTCCGTCTCCGTCCTTGTCTCCTAGGTTACTCGGTGGGCTCCCTCATCTCCTCCCGCGGCTCTCAGCTCTACGTGGCCGGAGCTCCGAGGTTCAACCACACGGGGAAAGTCATCGTGTTCACGCTGAAGAACAACGGCAACCTGACCATCCTGCAGGGGCTGCTGGGAGAGCAGGTAACACACACACACACACACACACACACACACACACACACACACACACACACACACACACACAAATTTGTCTTCTATCTATCTATCTATCTATCTATCTATCTATCTATCTATCTATCTATCTATCTATCTGTCTATCTATCTATCTATCTATCTATCTATCTATCTATCTATCTATCTATCGTTCTATCGTTCTATCGTTCTATCTATCGTTCTATCGTTCTATCTATCTATCGTTCTATCTATCTATCGTTCTATCTATCTATCTATCTATCTATCTATCTATCTATCTATCTATCTATCTATCTATCTATCTATCTATCTATCGTTCTATCGTTCTATCGTTCTATCTATCGTTCTATCGTTCTATCTATCTATCGTTCTATCTATCTATCGTTCTATCTATCTATCTATCTATCTATCTATCTATCTATCTATCTATCTATCTATCTATCTATCTATCTATCTATCTATCTATCTATCTATCGTTCTATCTATCTATCGTTCTATCTATCGTTCTATCTATCTATCGTTCTATCTATCTATCTTTCTATCTATCTATCTATCTATCTATCTATCTATCTATCTATCTATCTATCTATCTATCTATCTATCTATCGTTCTATCGTTCTATCGTTCTATCTATCGTTCTATCGTTCTATCTATCTATCGTTCTATCTATCTATCTATCTATCTATCTATCTATCTATCTATCTATCTATCTATCGTTCTATCTATCGTTCTATCGTTCTATCTATCGTTCTATCGTTCTATCTATCTATCGTTCTATCTATCTTTCTATCTATCTATCTATCTATCTATCTATCTATCTATCTATCTATCGTTCTATCTATCGTTCTATCTATCTATCGTTCTATCGTTCTATCTATCTATCTATCTATCTATCTATCTATCTATCTATCTATCTATCTATCTATCTATCTATCTATCCATCCATCCATCCATCCATCCATCCATCCATCCATCCATCTAGATAGAACGATAGATAGAACGATAGAACGATAGAACGATAGATAGAACGATAGATAGAACGATAGATAGAACGATAGATAGATAGATAGATAGATAGAACGATAGATAGAACGATAGATAGAACGATAGATAGATAGAACGATAGATAGATAGACAGATAGAACGATAGATAGAACGATAGATAGAACGATAGATAGATAGATAGATAGATAGATAGATAGATAGATAGATAGATAGATAGATAGATAGATAGATAGATAGATAGATATAGATATAGATATAGTATATTGCACAGCCCTTGTTGCCTTGTGGTTGCAACTAAGAAAGAAAAGACGTAATATGGTGGATAAATAGATACTGATAAGAATCTATAAAGTGCAAAGTGTCTTGGGGACTAAAACATCCTAAGACCTGTAGATAAATAATTTAAAAAACAGAAAAAAGCCCTAAAAAGAATAAAAGAATAAAATCTCCAAAAGAATAAAACCCATGTAAGATCTAGCAGGTGAGTCTTGGTTGTGTCTCTCTCAGATCGGCTCGTACTTCGGCAGCGAGTTGTTGTCGATGGACGTGGACGGTGACGGACAGACGGACGTCCTCCTGGTGGCGGCGCCCATGTACTACAGCCAGGGCCGCGAGACGGGGAGGGTCTACATCTACTCTGTCACCCCACAGGTACACACACACACACACACACAAAACAACACACACCATTAAGTCACGCCTCACACCAGCTGTGTTCACATGGAGCCAAATATTACAAATATTAGAATCGGTTTAGAGTCCAAAACCAAATTAAAATGCTCCATATGAACAGCTCAATCAGAATAAACAGCCCAAACCAAATGAATTTTAAGATTCCCCGACGAGTTTGCTTTTGATTATCATAGAGTCTCATATTAATGTGGATGAATCTATGTTACCACTTGTTAATGGCTCCATTTAGATAAATATATCATTTTGTCTTTATAGTTATTTTGATATTATTATTTAGTGGTCGACTCGCCCAGAATTTTCTAGTTTCGGTTTCGTGGACGCTGCCCGAATCGCTGTTCATGGTTGGAACTACGACGGTATCTGATCGTCTTCCAAACTCCGACTTTCATTTTTGATGAATGAAAACATTCTTGGTAAATGTTTTTGCTTTTGTCCGTCTTGCGCCGGTCCAAGAATTCGGTCCAAGCACAGAGGCTCATGGGAAATGTAATGTGAAAACACTTTGCTTTCCAATTCAGTTTCAGAGAGGTGGAATAAACCTTTTCTTAAACCAAAAGGATTTATAATTGTGTCATGTAAATGGTGAAACTGAATGTTGTCTGGTTCTGTTCTTTCTGCTCTGTGTCGATGTAAATGTGTAGAGACGTTTCTTCACTTGTAAATGTCAAAACTAGTATTTATTCTCAGCCTGAACTCGGTCGGACTCGGACAAAAAAAAGAGAGGAAAAATGATCTGTGTCACATGTGAACAGTTAAAACCTGAAAGACTCATTCAGAATGAATTCAGTCCGAAAGAGTAAACAGTCTCCATGTGACAGTGAACTAAAGTGAAGCGTCTCCTCCCTGCAGGCCTCTCTGGTCCAGCAGGGGGCGCTGCAGTCCGACCGCTCCCAGAACTCCCGTCTGGGCTCGGCGCTGAGCCAGATCCCCGACATGAACGGTGACGGCTTCAGGGAGCTGGTGGTGGGAGCGCCGCTGGAGGACGACCACCAGGGGGCGGTCTACGTCTTCTACGGACGGGGACGGAGCATCGAGACGCAGCACAGACAGGTGAGGCTCAGCCCGGGAAGGTCAGAGTTAAAGGGACATTCCTCTGTAAGTTTAACCCCTGTTCTAAGGCCAGAGGGCATGGGGCCCTAAGCAAAATTTGATTTTGGGGCCCTCTATTTTTGCAAATAACATTGATTGCTGATCATTCACACACCTACTATAAACTCATTGCGGCTCTGGCAATGTCGTTTAGGCTGCATTATCCTATTGACGTTCCTATCATTGTAGTGGCAAGAATGGCTGTGTGTGCTATAAAACTGGTCTAGTGAGCAATAATAAAAAACTAATGTTTAAATTTTTTGGGGGATGCCCTCAAATCACTTATTTTGGGCACTAAGCTAGTGCTGGGGACTGAAAAGTTGGTAAACTGAATTTCAGAAATGTTATCTTGGCTAACAATGTGGAACAATAAGGTAGATGCACTTAAAAAAACGTATTTCACTGCTCCATGTATTGATTTTTCGGCAGTTGTAAACAAATGCACATGGCCTTATATAGATTTTTCACAGCTTCTTTGTAAACAGATGCACATGGCCAGGGACTGCTAGCAAAACAGCGGAAAAGCGAGCGGACTTACATAGGCCTAGTTCCTAGGCTACATCAGCAGCAGCACTCTATTGACATACAATTGTGTTTTTTTTTGTACAGTTATATATCTTTTATCAGATATCATTCTAATACATGCAAAAATATGTATTATTATTTTTTTGTTGTTACTGTAATTGCTTGTGGGGCCCCCTAGTGGCCGTGGGGCCCTAAGCAGGCGCTTAGTTCGGCTCGCTAAAGCACTGGGTGATCGACTCGTCAGGCCTTCTGCATCAGTAGGAAGAGTGGGTGAGTTGTGTTTTGGTCTCTTTTCAATAGAAACCAGTCAAAGCTAGCAGGTGTTTGATGCCTCGTATTATGGGATGGGACCCTGTTTGTACTGTTGAAGAAGTTTGGTACTGTTCTGAACATTATTTGTGGCTCTGAGCAGCTTTTTGATGGAGGTTGGCTGGTGGCTCCATAGACAGCAGTGTTTTCTATCTGGCTGTCTCTATGGGTTCTACTCGGCCTCATGGTGCGTTAAATTTACAGAGGAATATCCCTTTAATTAAAGAGTTAATTACAGCAGTAGTTAGAGAGTTAATGACTCTCAGCAGGATAACTCCTCGTGTGTGTTGATTGCCTGCAGAGGATCTCTGCTGCAGGTTTCTCTGCAGGTCTGAGATACTTTGGACGAAGTCTCCACGGGGTGTTGGACGTCAACGGAGACGGACTGGTCGACCTCGCCGTGGGAGCTCTGGGAGCTGCCGTCGTCATCTGGTAAACAATCAATTATCATCAATAACAATATATATATATATTTTTTTTAACTAAATAATAGTGGTTGCATAAAAAGTCAGTAAGACATCAACATTTACAAGTGTTTATAATCAGTGTGTGTTCAGTCAGTGTGTTAACCTGTGATGGGAATGACCGCGTTAAAAATACTTTTTTCAGTAACAGTAATCCAAAATGTTTTCCCCCGTTATAACGCCGTTACTGTTACTGACAATAAAATGTGCCATTATTTGACTCAAGAAGTCCTGTCACATAATAATAATACCTAAAGTGTAGTATGTAACTTTATTTTTAGTTCATCAACTGGTCGGAAAAAAGTTGTTTATCTGGAACTAACCAACTCACTCAGTATTCCTCCACACAGGCGGAGGGATACTGAGTGAGTTGGTTAGTTCCAGACAAACAGGGCCGAGTCCAAGTAATTTCACATATTTGAGCATTTTATTTAAAAAAAGCAACACAATAGTTACTTTTCCTGGTAATAATAACTATAACTAATTGCTTTGTAAAAAATACGTGCCCATCACTGGTGTTAAAGGTCCAGTGTGTAATATTTGTCAAGGTTTATTGTCAAAATCTAAATCTACGACCCATGAATATATTTATATAAGTGTACAATCTGCAGGTCGCGCGGCGTGGTGCGGATTCAGGCCAGACTGACCTTTGAGCCGGAGAAGGTCAACATCTTCAACAAGGACTGTTGGCGCGGAGGGAAGGAGGTGACCTGCATGTCGGTCACCGTCTGTCTGAGTCTGGACTCTAGGACCAGGACCAGGAGCAAGGCCCGGACAGGTGAGGAGGAGGAGGAGGAGGAGAGAGGAGAGGAGGAGGAGGAAGGAGGAGGAGGATGAGGAGGAGGAGGAGTAAATCAGAACAATCACAGAACATCATACCAATACCATCCACTGCCACACTAAGTTTAGTCTCACTGAACAAGACTGTAATGTTTAATTGTTATCCAGCCTAATGCCACTGTCACAATTATTCACTCCAAAGTGTTGAAAGTCCAAGACAAAGTGTTAGAATCTCTAGACAAACAACTTTTAGACCAGACCTAGTAGGCCTACAGTACCTAATATCATAACACACCATGCATGAAACTCACACAGAATTGAAACGAATCTGCATCCAGTGGAAATTGCCCTTTACTTTGCTGCTACACCTCTGCCTGGCCATGTGCATTTGTTTACAACAAAGCCGTCAAAAAATCAATAGATGGAGCTGTGGATATAACAAAAGAATGCAGATTACGGAGCGCGTTTGTGTTGCTGTGCTGCAGAGAGGAGAGCTGGGACACCGGGGTGGCGGCGACCAGGTACACTGATGTTGAAGGTTTTCAGACGCAGGTGGAAGGCAGAGAGATCGTAACAAGTTACAAGTTATGTAGTTAACAATCACAATTACTCCAGAGCTTTTTAATTAAGGTAAACGTAGCATAGCCACGGGAAAATCCAGCTTAGTTCCTGGGGGGACGCCGCACCCTCGCGTCCAACGACCACTACACCACTGGTGACAACAAGTGGGTCAAACGATGACGACACCTGATCAGTGTGAGTGTGTGTGTGTGTGTGTGTGTGTGTGTGTGTGTGTGTGTGTGTGTGTGTGTGTGTGTGTGTGTGTGTGTGTGTGTGTGTGTGTGTGTGTCCAGTGGTTTGGTGAAGCTTCAGTGTGAGGTCATGATCGGCTCCACCTAGAAACACAGTTTGGTGTTTTTCTTTTTGTTATAAATTTGATTCTGATGCAACACAACAAACATCTGAAGCTCAGCGGCGTCTTCCTGTCTGAGGCCACATCCACGTACACACTACACAGACTCACTTCAAAACTTGACATGAGACTTTTGGAAACTCTGTTGAAGCCATTTTATTTTGAAAACCCCCTAGGTTGCGTTTTATTTTGAAAACTCTGGGGTTTTGTTCTGTTTTGAAAACCCCTTTAGGTTGTGTTTTATTTTGAAAACCCATAGGTGTCTCTGACCTTGGTAGGGCCACGGGGCAAATGCACCAAGGCACTATACTTCTGAGTTTTTCTTTGTATTATTTTTCATCTTCCGTACCAAATTTCGATTTGTAATCATATATCAAAATATGCGGTTTGATCAGGAAAAAAAAAAGATCTATCTATCTATCTATCTATCTATCTATCTATCTATCTATCTATCTATCTATCTATCTATCTATCTAGCGTTTTTTTACAGAATACAAATTGTTCGCTAAGTAAGTTGCCAAAAACTGTGAAACATTTCTCATAGAGAATGAATGGGAAGAGGTCAAAAAACGAACAAATTATTGGAGTTTTTCAAGTGTCTACTGCTCTGGCATACTTTCACCTAGAGACTGCATTTAAACTTTAAAATGTAGACACAAGTCTTGTCTATTGGTGTATGAATCTACATTTCGATAGGTCATATAGTTTTCGATCAATCCCTGTTCAATGACCATGATCATTTTTGGAGAAATTATGAGATTATAATGGGTGTGTATTGGGCGGAATGTTCGTGTCAGAGTGGGTGACATCATCAGCTAGAGTGGGAGGAGTTGTCTGAAACTTTTCTCTTTCCACGCTGCTCACGGCCACAATTTACACTCTACACACATGATTTTTTCCACACTTGTAGACAAACTTGTCCTCTCTCTAACAATGTGTTTAACAAAGCAGAGAGACCTACAGAATTTAAACTGTGAGTCTCTCAGTGCGTCCATGTCTCTCTCTGCTCCTCATTGACTCCAATACAAAGATTTTCTGAGAGAAGCAGAAGGGACCCCTGTTTTAAACTTGCAAATGTTTCCAAAATATTTACTGTAGAAACACCAAAATCATATCAAATCGTTCAGGAAGTCCTGACGACGTCCACGGTCTGCTGCTTCTTCTGATAGGAGCTACCGTTTAGTCAGAATAAGCCCAGATGTGAGACCAGCACAGAGACAGAAAATCACCAATCTGATTGGTTCAAAGCTCAGCTGTTGTCTGCAGTTACAACATCGTTCAGTGGCTTTGTGTGTTGGTGTGTGTGTGTGGTCATGTCGGTGTTGGAGTGAACTTTTAAGGGATAGTTCAACATTTTGTCAAATTGGCCCATTGCCATAATCCCTATAGTCATAGCAATAGGTTCGTTACCTTTAATTGTCGGTGCAAGCTGTTTTTAGAACGGTGGAGCAGAGCCGTGAGCTGCTCAGAGCTACGCTACGGAGGCTCATTATGGGATTTCTTGGTTTCCCTCATCATCAAACTCATCAAATACACAATCCAACAACTCCACAACGCTCTGGTGGGCAAGTTGTGAGCTGCACATTCACCACGCTATGAGATAATAACACAACGTTACCACACAGAGTTGTTTTAGAGGGAAATACAGAGACTGTTGATGAAAAACTGTCCCTGAAGCCAACGTGCATCAGCGGTTTTGCATGAATTTCCCTCTAAAACAACTCTGTGTGGTAACGTTGTGTTATTATCTCATAGTGTGGTGAATGTGCAGCTCACAACTTGTCCACCAGAGCGTTGTGGAGTTGTTGGATTGTGTATTTGATGAGTTTGATGAGGGAAACCAAGAAATCCCATAATGAGCCTCCGTAGCGTAGCTCTGAGCAGCTCACGGCTCTGCTCCACCGTTCTAAAAATAGCTTGCACCGACAATTAAAGGTAACGAACCTACTGCTATGACTATAGGGATTATGGCAATGGGCCAATTTGATAAAAATGTTGAACTATCCCTTTAATGTGTGTGTGTTTGAGTCTGTCAGACTGTAACATCTGTCCACTGCTCCTCCAGCTGTGTCGACATGCAGCACCAGAACCATCCAGATGTTTGGTTTGGTTTGGTTTGGTGGGTGTTGTGTTGTGTTTGACCTGTGTGTGTCTGTGTGTGTTTATGTGTGTGTGTGTGTGTGTGTGTGTGTGTGTGTGTGTGTGTGTGTGTGTGTGTGTGTGTGTGTGTGTGTGTGTGTGTGTGTGTGTGTGTGTGTGTGTGTGTGTGTGTGTCGTGGTCGTGGTCGTAGTGTGTGTGTGTGAGGGTGTGATGATGATGTTGTCGTGTCTCAGTAATCAGCTGCAGCTGTCGGGCCGGCTGCATGGAAACCTCTCTAACATGCTACCAGCAGCCAACACTCATCTGGACTGGATTACACACACACACACACACACACACACACACACACACACACACACACACACACACACACACACACACACACACACACTGCTACAGGAGTGTGAACCTGTGTGTGTGTGTGTGTGTGTGTGTCTGTGCAGACGTGGCGTCGAGGGTCTGAACTGGACTGAAGCAGCTCAGAGCTCATAAATCAAAACCCAGAGTCAGTTGTTGAACAGAGGAGATCCAAGTCTGTGGTTAGAGGAGGAGAAGAGGAGGAGGAGAGGAGGAGAGGGGGAGGAGGGGAGGGAGAGAGGAGAGGAGAGGAGGAGGAGGAGGAGGAGGAGGAGGAGGAGGAGGAGGAGGAGGAAGAGAGGAGGAGGAGGAGAACCAAGTACTGATGGACATACTGTCAGAATAAGGCCAACATTTACATTTACATTTACATATTATAAATACTGAGTTTTAGGTCTCCATTAGATACAAGCCATAATCATTACATGAAAAGAAATTAAATAGATAAAATCGTTCTGTGTGTAATTATAGATCTATATAATGTGTTAGTTTCACTCTCTGAATTATATTATTGACGTTAATCAACTTTTCCATGATACAAGAGAGAGAGAGACACAGGTCCTGTCCCATGTCTCCACACTTGATTACTCACACACTTTGGTGACGTTTTGCTGGTGAACGAACATTTGCATATTAGTGTGCAAGCATGTATTAAGTGGCCAAGTGCGCTGGGAGATTTAAAAGCAATTGGGACAAACTTGACAAGTGCAGCCTGTCATCTGGAGCACAACTCTGACACACACACAGCATGCAACAGTTTTAATAAACAGTGCTGCTGGATCACATTCTCATCTTCTCTAAAAGTGTCTCTATGCACAAGATTCAAATCAGAAGTAAAAAGAAAAAAAGAAACACCTAGGATTAAACAGAGTGTGATGAAAAATATTCACATACCGGTAATTTATAATCAATAGAGAAAACAGGTCCAAAATGATCAGATGTAAAAGTAAACGAAGCCTAAAGACAAAACTGAAACTGAAAAATATGAGATAAAAGTGGGCTAAATAGGATCTTGAGATTAAAAAGTCATAATTAGCTATATGTTAGAAAGTCAAATTCATTTTATTGAAACTTATTCAGTGGCGTTTCCCAAACGTGGCTTGTTGCTCCAGGTGATGGTGCATTGTGGGATTTATACTTAGCCAAACACCGCTCCAATGTGGTCTGACCATCAGTGGGTGAAGAAGTGCAAATCAAGCGCACACTAAGAACATGAACGTGTGTGTGTAAGTGTGTATGTGTGTAAGTGTGATTGAGTGTGTGTATTGAGACAGGCCCTGAAGCTGTGTCTGTACCAGGATGTAAAGATGTAGAGTGTAAGGAGAGTGGCTCCCTCTGGTGGTGAGGAGAGGAACTGCAGCAGACAGATGCATCCCTTTGCTTATGTGCGATACTGCACATGTGATCTCTGCCCTCTAATCTTCCTTTTCTTCTCTTCTCTCTCTGTCTTTCTTTCCCCCTTTTTTTTGTCTTTCTCATTTCTTTTTCTTTTCTTTGTGTTTTGTTTCCAGCGGCGTGGTTCAGTCTGCTGCTGGACGAGAGGCGTTTCCCTCCTCGAGCCGTGCTGGACGAGTCGGACCGCCAGCAGCCGAGGAGCGTCTCGCTGCAGGTCGGAGCTCAGAGCTGCCAGCAGCTGGGCTTCTCTGTACAGGTCAGGATACACACACTATACACACACACACACACACACACACACACACACACACACACACACACACACACACACACACACACACACACACACACACACAGCGACTGACCTCCTCGTCTCTCTGAACAGGAGACGACGGACTACGGACGTCCCATCACGGTCGTCCTGGAGACGGGGATGGCGACCCCAGACGAGGGGCCGGTGCTGGACCCTGATTGGCCGAACGTCCTGAGGGCCGAGGTGAGAGAGAGACCAGGTGATGATGTCACAGCCAGGTGGTGATGATGATGTCACTTAACCAGTGGTGTAGGCTATCTGTGTGATACTATGAAAATGCATCAATATTTCAGTACAAACGTGTTCTAGCATTTTTACATCCAGGTTAAAGGGATAGTTCACTCAAAATTGAAATTTCACTCATTATCTCCTCCCCCTCATGTGGACTAAGGGCTGGGAGAAGTTTCAGAGTCCTCCGTGGCTTCTCTGAGTTACAGGGGGTCTCGGCGTAGCAGTGCATGTCCATATAACGGTTGCAAATAGATACCAACTGTCTTCGTAACAAAAAGACACACCAAAAAACATCCAAATACCTCCATGCTGCTCGTATGTAATGTCCGACGCCGGCGCAAATCGCGCGAGATTTGGACGGACCAGGAAGAGGAGCTTCCCCTACAAACAAGCTTGAAATATTTAATTTAAATTTTTTTCGGAACAATTTCGCATTTCAGGGAGTGAAATTTTAATCTTGGGGGAACTATCCCTTTAAGGACAGAACAACATCTCCGTCAGCTGCTGAACCGTTTAGGAACTCAAAATGTATAAAATATAAAGTGAACAGTAGTAGAAGGCTCACACAGAGAGACAGAAAGCTGCTGTGTCTCCTGCAGCTTCCCTTCTGGAACGGCTGTGAGCAGGAAGACGCCTGCGTCCCCGACCTCGTCCTCCACAGCCGCTTCGACCTCATGGACGTCCAGTGAGTTCACGCCTTCGTCCTTTCTTTCTTTCTACCCGCTTTTTCTTTCTTTCTTTCTTTCTTTCTTTCTTTCTTTCTTTCTTTCTTTCTTTCTTTCTTTCTTTCTTTCTTTCTTTCTACATATCTATATCTATCTATCTCTTTCTATCTTCTAACTTTATTCGGGGAAGGTCAGTTGAGAGCCTGATTGCAAAACAACATAAATATACACAAATAACAATAGTAATAGTAAGTTCTTAAAGGGATAGTTCAACATTTAGTCAGACTGTCTGGAATGTAGTTCCGGCTGCATTTCCCTCTAAAACAACTCTGTGTGGTAACGTTGTGTTATTATCTCATAGTGTGGTGAATGTGCAGCTCACAATTTGTCCACCAGAGCGTTGTGGAGTTGTTGGATTGTGTATTTGATGAGTGATTGATTAAACTGCTATTAAAGATAAACAGGTAAATGTCAAGTAAAGCTTTGTAAATAAAAACCATGCAGCGCTGCTATCTCCTCCCTCTGTTGTGTTTGTGTGTTTGTGTGTGTTTGTGTTCCCGCTGCAGTCAGTTCTGCGGCTCTAGGGACCGGGCCGTGTGGTCTGTGTGTTTGTGTTGATGTTGTGTTGTGTCTTCCCTGTGCTGCAGTCAGTTCTGCGGCTCTAGGGACCGGGCCGTGTGGTCTGTGTGTTTGTGTTGATGTTGTGTTGTGTCTTCCCTGTGCTGCAGTCAGTTCTGCGGCTCTAGGGACCGGGCCGTGTGGTCAGTGTGCGTCCAGCAGAGGGCGCCGCTGCTCCGTGGCGTTCTGGTGGTGGAGAGCGGCCGGCGGCGCCTGGTGATGACCTCACGGCTGGAGAACCACGGGGAGAACGCCTACGGAGCGGCCATCAACATCTCCACCTCCTCCAACCTCCTCTTCTCCAGCCTCATCGTCAAGGTAACCACGCTGCTCCTCCTCCTCCTTTCTCCTCCTAATAAGAGAGTAAGGACAGCATTGGTCCAATGGAAGCGCCTCCTGGTGGAGGAATATGGGTTTTGCAAAAGCGCCCAAGAACTGACATCTCTGCATTGTTGGTGAATGAGCAAGTGTTGTGTTTTCAATAATTTAAGGACATTTATCCACCACTTTCCGGAGAATGACGCTGGGTGTTGCCATGACACTTGATTCCACCGGAAAGATTAGCTGGGCTAACCGTTAGCTGTTAGCCGTTAGCAGTGTCTTAAATAACTCAATAAACGACCCATGAAAAAAATATTATTTTCCAGTGGATATCCTAGTTCCAACATGACTGAGCTAACTGGAGTAGTTTCATGTCGTGTCCGACAACGGGAGGGTTTTAACAGCTGACGTCCTGATGTTAGTTTGCTGCTGATGTTAGCTGTCAGCAGCAGCAAAGCTAACAACTACGACAACCATGACTAATTACAATAACGTGCACACAGAAATAGTAATGTTTGTTCAATAATTCGTTTTCTAGACTTAACAAACATCAGATTTAGTCTAAACTATTTTGGCAGCCCGGAGCCCCCACATTTGGTACCTACACCGGTGGCTAACGCTACCAGTTAGCCGCTCGCTAGAACTGGTGGCTAACGCTACCAGTTAGCTGCTCGCTAGAATGCTACTACGGAGTGAAACGGAAGTTGAAAACCGACTTCCGTTGTGGTGTGACGCAATGGATCATGGGAAAATAAAGTGGTGGATAGATCACCCACGTTAATAGCATAATTGAGGACCCTTTACAGATAAACATTAACACATAGGCTAGTAAAAATAAAACAAAAAAACAAAAACAGTTGTCTACATTGATGTTTCAAGCTATATTTTGTAATAAACAAATTATAAGTATAATTTGATATGAGCAAGACACCTAAAAACAAAAACACGGCCGTTTTCATCAATTTACCAGCAAGTGGGCAACACACATACATTGGAGTGAATGGGTTTTCTGGGCGCTTTTGCAATACCCATATCCTGCCACTAGGGGCGCAAAACCCTTAAACCCTTAAACCCTTAAACCCTTACCACGGGAGTCAATGGTGGTGTCCTTACTCTCTTTTACAGTACTCTAACTGAATGACTCATGTAGCTCCGCCCCCTCCCCCTTTAGGACCAATCAGACGTCCAGATCGACTGCTCCTCTGACGACAGAACGTCCAATCACAGGTTCTGTAACATCAGCGCCCCCTTCATGAAGGCTTCATCCCAGGTGAGACCAGTAGAGACCAGTAGAGACCAATTGAAACCATTAGAAACCATTACAGACCAGTAGAAACTATTAGAGACCAGTATAAACTATTAGAAACCATTACAGACTATTGGAGACCAGTACAGACCATTAGAGACCAGTAGAGACCATTAGAAACCATTACAGACTATTACAGACCAATAGAGACTATTAGAGACCAGTAGAGACTATTACAGACCAATAGAGACTATTAGAGACCAATAGAGACTATTAGAGACCAGTGGAGACTATTACAGACCAATAGAGACTATTAGAGACCATTAGAGACTATTACAGACCAGTAGAGACTATTAGTGACCAGTAGAGACTATTACAGACCAATAGAGACTATTAGAGACCGGTAGAGACTATTACAGACCAGTAGAGACTATTACAGACCAATAGAGACTATTAGAGACCAGTAGAGACTATTACAGACCAATAGAGACTATTAGAGACCAGTAGAGACTATTACAGACCAATAGAGACTATTAGAGACCAGTGGAGACTATAACAGACCAATAGAGACTATTAGAGACCAGTAGAGACTATTACAGACCAGTGGAGACTATTACAGACCAGTAGAGACTATTACAGACCAATAGCGACTATTAGAGACCAGTGGAGACTATTACAGACCAATAGAGACTATTAGAGACCAGTAGAGACTATTACAGACCAATAGAGACTATTAGAGACGAGTAGAGACTATTACAGACCATTGGAGACTATTAGAGACCAGTGGAGACTATTACAGACTAATAGAGACTATTAGAGACCAGTAGAGACTATTACAGACCAGTGGAGACTATTAGAGACCAGTAGAGACTATTACAGACCAATAGAGACTATTAGAGACCAGTAGAGACTATTAGAGACCAGTAGAGACTATTACAGACCAATAGAGACTATTAGAGACCAGTAGAGACTATTACAGACCAATAGAGACTATTAGAGACCAGTGGAGACTATTACAGACCAATAGAGACTATTAGAGACCAGTAGAGACTATTACAGACCAGTAGAGACTATTACAGACCAGTGGAGACTATTACAGACCAGTAGAGACTATTACAGACCAATAGCGACTATTAGAGACCAGTGGAGACTATTACAGACCAATAGAGACTATTAGAGACCAGTAGAGACTATTGCAGACCAGTAGAGACTATTACAGACCAATAGAGACTATTAGAGACCAGTAGAGACTATTACAGACCAATAGAGACTATTAGAGACCAGTAGAGACTATTAGAGACCAGTAGAGACTATTACAGACCAATAGAGACTATTAGAGACCAGTAGAGACTATTACAGACCAATAGAGACTATTAGAGACCAGTGGAGACTATTACAGACCAATAGAGACTATTAGAGACCAGTAGAGACTATTACAGACCAGTAGAGACTATTACAGACCAGTGGAGACTATTACAGACCAGTAGAGACTATTACAGACCAATAGCGACTATTAGAGACCAGTAGAGACTATTACAGACCAGTAGAGACTATTAGAGACCAGTAGAGACTATTAGAGACCAATAGAGACTATTACAGACCAGTTCAGACCAGTAGAGACCAGTAGAGACTATTACAGACCAATAGAGACTATTAGAGACCAGTGGAGACTATTACAGACCAGTAGAGACTATTAGAGACCAGTAGAGACTATTAGAGACCAATAGAGACTATTACAGACCAATAGAGACTATTAGAGACCAGTAGAGACTATTACAGACCAGTAGAGACTATTAGAGACCAGTAGAGACTATTACAGACCAGTAGAGACTATTAGAGACCAGTAGAGACTATTAGAGACCAATAGAGACTATTAGAGACCAATAGAGACTATTACAGACCAGTTCAGACCAGTAGAGACCAGTAGAGACTATTAGAGACCAGTAGAGACCAGTACAGTCCAGTAGAGACCAGTTCAGACAGGTCTTGTCCCTGTGATGATGTCACAGCTGTGGCTCCGCCCCCTCAGGTTTCCTTCCAGGTGGAGTTTGAGTTCAGTCGTTCCGTCGTCATGGACCACGTCCGAGTCGTCATGGAGGCCGTCAGGTGAGGACGATGATGTCACAGGTCACTTCCTGTCTGTCGGTGAGGCTGTAAACCTGAGTGTGTGTGTGTGTGTGTGTGTGTGTGTGTGTGTGTGTGTCTCTGTGTGTGTGTGTCTCTGTGTGTGTGTGTGTGTGTGTGTCTCTGTGTGTGTGTGTGTCTCTGTGTGTGTGTGTGTCTCTGTGTGTGTGTGTGTGTGTGTGTGTGTGTGTGTGTCTCTGTGTGTGTGTGTGTGTGTGTGTGTGTGTGTGTGTGTGTGTGTGTGTGTGTGTGTGTGTGTGTGTGTGTGTGTGTAACAGTGAGGGAGCAGATGGATTTCCAGACGACAACCTGAGTGACATCGTCCTCCCTCTGAGATACCAGACCGACCTGCTGTTCACCAGGTGAGGCGTGATGTCACAGTGTGATGTCATGGTGTGATGTCACAGCGTGATGTCACAGTGTGATGTCACAGCGTTTCCACATCTGGAGTCTCCTTCACAACATCTGTATCTGTCCACAGAGACACCAACACTCCTCGCTTCAACATCAGAGGAGGCTCCGCCCCCTTTTCCTCTTCCTCCTCTTCCTCCAGGGACCAGACCGACGGCAGCTCACACACCTTCAACCTCACCTACACCGTGAGTCCACACACACACACACACAATGTTGAGAGGAGACGACCTGTTGTTACAGAACTACACCAGTGTTGCCAACTTGGCGACTTTGTCGCTAAATCTGGCGACTTTCCAACCCCTCTTGGTGACTTTTTTTGTCAAAAGCGACTAGCGACAAATCTAGCGACTTTTTCCCATGATATTACAAACGTTTCTGGACCTGAAATCACGTTATCACAGCTGTTTTCAACGAGCAGCGGCGCTGCCGCGGGCACTCACAGGTATTCAGCCTACACACAGTAGTGTCACGGAGCTGCCTCCGCTGCATTCAGAGACGCACTGCTCCACGCCACAGACATAAAGGGCACCCCCCCCCCCCCCCCCCGCTGAGATAATAACGTCATTTAGTGACTTTTAGCGACTTTTACGACAGCCAATAGCGACTTTGCTTACTGAGGAGTTGGCAACACTGAACTACACTACTACTATACCACTGAGTCACTCAGTGTTTCTCTAGCTGCTCTGCTGCCGCTAACGGCTGCTAACAGCTGCCTGGATGCTAACGAGCCGCTAACGAGCTAACGAGCCAGCGGATCGGTTTTCCAGTGTTTCTGACTTGTACAGTAAGTACAGTGCAGCAACGGTGGTGATATCAGCCACGACCGACATGGAAAGAGAGCGGTTGAAATCACCGGTTTTCAAATTAACGGGCGGAGCGTCTAGCGCGACAAGCGCGATAGTGTGAACGCCCCTTTCTAGTAGTGTCCGCGCTACTAGTGCTGTCAGAGTCGCTCGTTAGTAGCTCGCTAGCGCTATATCATGTGTGTTTATTACTTTTTTTTCCTGTGTGATTTCGTGGGTGTGTGGTGCAGGGGGGAGGGGGGATCGGAGAGTGCTCCTGGAGCCCCGCCCATAATCAAGGCATTTTTTGAATTTCCAGTTTAGATCACGTCATCCAAAACTGAGGGGTTTAGTTGCTCTTTAAAAAAAAAAAAAAGTTGCTCTTTAAAGCAGATATCAGTGGAATGTTTTTGTTAATATAAGTCCTAAATAGTCCTATTTTCCGTCAGCAATCACTTACATGAAGTATTTCAGCCTAAACACGAGTCTCTCCGTCACTCTGCTCTGCTGTAACCCGAGGAGAAAATTTTCCTTGTGGGATACAAGTGTTATCCAATGAGGAGAGAGAACGGCATGAAGGGCTGTGTGTGCAGCCAAGGGATGCGCGTGAATGTGGTGACGTAGCACGAGGACCAATTGATGCCTGACAAGGGCGGGGGCTGCTAACTCATGGTGCGTTCAAAGAAACTCGTACTTTGTATTTTTCCTTCCTGTGAAGTCATACCAGTTCGATCTGGTACGAGTTCACGGGTCGGAAGTTACGAGTGGCCGTTATAGGGAACTTTCACAGACAACAGGATGGTAAAAACACGAGCTACGGGTTACCTGGAACGCTACCAAGTCGTAGTTGTGACTTGAAGCTGTAACTTACGGTTTCAAAAGCCTGCCTTGAACGCAGCATTAGCCGAAACGGCCGTGAAGCTGATATCTGCTTTAAGGAAACTATCTGTTAATACAAAACAATGCCTCTATTCTGGACCTGGACCCACAGATCCAGAACCTGGGTCTGTTCCCGGTGACGGGGCTGCAGTTCAGAGCGGAGATCTGGGCCGTGACGCGAGGAGGAAACCAGCTGGTCCACATCACCGAGTCCAGCATCGAACCGGCACCACAGGTCCGTCAGACCACCGATCAATACTCGATCAAAACCCGATCAATACCCGATCAACCAATCAGCTGTTCATCTGTAATCACACATCTATTGGTCAGGTGCTGATGACATCACTTCCTCTCCAGCAGGGCGCAGCGTCTCACTGTTCACCGCCTCCGCTCAGATCGACCAATCAGGCGACGGCGGAGGACCTGACCCCCCTGTCACAGCTGGTAAGACCCCGGCCAATCAGAGTCAGAGTGTTTGTTAAAGGAGAATTCCGGTCATTTTTGACCCCTAAATCGTTGTCCTGATGGTCACCCAGTGTTGGGGGGGGCAAAAAACGTGTTACACAATGGCTATTTCAGTCGCGTTTTTTACTCCCCCCAACACTGGGTGACCATCAGGACAACGATTTAGGGGTAAAAAATGACCGGAATTCTCCTTTAATGTGTGTGTGTGTTAATGTTTGTGTTAATGTGTGTGTGTGTGTGTTAATGTGTGTTAATGTTTGTGTTAACGTGTGTGTGTGTGTAGAACCAGAGTAACAGTGTGAGTCTCGTGGTGGTCTGTCTTCTGGACGTCCCGTCCTCCAGAGACGTGAAGGTGACGCTCAGAGGGAAACTGGAGCTTCCTGCTCTGCTCGCTGTGAGTCGCCATGGAGACGCTGCAGTAACACACACACACACACACACACACACACACACATGTTATTACAGCTGTTATAGACCGAATCTCCTTGTTGTTTACATTCTACTTCCGGGTAGAAAACCAGCTGTAATTTGAATGAGATCAATAGTAACGAACGAGAGTTTAGCTAACTTATAGCCTATATCATATTTTTCACGCCCTATCACCGTTTAGACAAATCTGAAATGATTGAAGAAACATTACTATTTCTGTGTGTGTGTTTTGTGTTGCTATGTGTTGTATTTATTCAGTTTTGGGGGAATCACAGTGTCTAGAAAGCATCAGTGGCTCAGCTGGCAGGGACAGCTAATGGTAGCTAAGCTAACGGCAGCTAAGCTAACAGCAGCTAAGCTAACGGTAGCTAAGCTAACAGCAGTAGCTGGGAGCGTGCCTATGTTCCCACAGCCCTATGTTCCCTCAGCCCTATGTTCCCTCTGGACTCTCTCTACCTATCTGGACTCTGTCTATCTGGCCTGTCTAGCCTCTACCTGGTCTTTTTACTAAACTTAACCAACTCCTTCCTTCATTGCCTAAACCCAACCAATGGTGGGACCAAAGGCTGAGGGAACATAGGGCCTAATTTTCAGTGACAACAAAAGTTAGAAATGAGGGAACATAGGGCTGTGGGAACATAGGAATGACCCCCAGTATAGCTAAGCTAACGGTAGCTAAGCTAACGGCGGTAGCTAAGCTAACACCAGGACGTCAGCTGTTAAAACCCTCCCGTTGTGGGACACGACATGAAACTACTCCAGTTAGCTCAGTCATGTTGGAACTCAGATATCCGCTGGAGAAAATATTTTTTCATGGAGCGTTTATTGAGTCACTGAGTTATTAAAGTTAAACAGGTAGCTAACCGTTAGCCCGGCTAATCTATGATAACCATGACTAATTACTAAAATGTGCACACGTAAATAGTAATGTTTGTCCAATCATTGGTTTTATAAACTTTACAAACATCAGATTAGTCTAAACGGTGATATAGTGACGTGAAACATTTGATATAGTGAAACTCTCTCCGTCCGTGTCCCAGGTGTCCTTCAGGTCTCTGGAGCTCCTCACCTCGGCCTCCATCAGACTCAACTCCTCCAGTCCCATGTTCCTGCAGGAGGACTCACCTGTCAGACAGGTACACACACACACACACTATCGTCCATCCATCCATTAATGACTATCTATCTATCTATCTATCTATCTATCTATCTATCTATCTATCTATCTATCTATCTATCTATCTATCTATCTATCTATCTATCTATCCATCCATCCATCCATCCATCCATCCATCCATCCATCCATCCATCCATCCATCCATCCATCCATCCATCCATCCATCCATCCATCCATCCATCTACTGTATGAGTCACTCAGGAGTAAATGTGTACAGAGAAGTGAGATAAATAAATAATCAATATATCGGCACAAAAACAAAAAGTATAAAAAATAAAGAAGAAAGAACCAAAAAAAAGAAAAGAAACTTCAGTGAGAGTTCAAGTTTTTCATGAAGATGAAAAGTTGAGATAGATAGATAGATAGATAGATAGATAGATAGATAGATAGATAGATAGATAGATAGATAGCGTGAGCGGCGGTGGCGGTGGAGCTGTGGCGCCCTCTGCTGCTCAAACCACAGTGATGCTGCGTTCACTGACATCATGGAGTTTTAATGTGGTTATAGATGATGCTGTAAAACTGGAGCTGATGAAGGTCACAGGGTCAGAGGATGGTGATGATGTAATGATGATGTAATGATGATGATGGTGATGATGTCATGGATGATGTCACTGCAGATCGTGGTGGAGCTGAGGAAGGACGAGGACTACGTGGTGCCGTTCTGGATCATCCTGGGCAGCTCGCTGGGCGGTCTGCTGCTGCTGGCGCTGCTGGTGCTGGCGCTGTGGAAGGTACACACACACACACACACACACACACACACACACACACACACACACACACACACACACACACACACACACACACACACACACACACACACAGGATGTATAAAGTCGTTTGCAGCTCAAACTAATTAAAACTATCAGTTAATTTCTCTTTGTTCTTTGTGTAAACAATTAATTTCTAATGATAGCATCAGTTTAATGAGCTTCATGTCTCTGTCACATTAAAAATCCAATTTGACCGGAGACATTTCTAATTATAATAATCAATAATATTGACTGCTGAGTCATTACAGTTGAAAATGTTAAAGGGATACGCCAACTTTTTTTTTTCCATGTCTTGCCTCACTCCTGAGTCCATGACCAGCAGATAGACACCATCCTTTCCACTGTGCCGTTTAGAGTTGCTGAAGAGTTTCTCTGATGACTTTAGGTGGAGGCAGGCTAACACTACCCATACACTTCCAGTGTTTGAGCTAAGCTAATTAGCGACTTTAGGTGGAGGCAGGCTAACACTACCCATACACTTCCAGTGTTTGAGCTAAGCTAATTAGCGACTTTAGGTGGAGGCAGGCTAACACTACCCATACACTTCCAGTGTTTGAGCTAAGCTAATTAGCGACTTTAGGTGGAGGCAGGCTAACACTACCCATACACTTCCAGTGTTTGAGCTAAGCTAATTAGCTACTTTAGGTGGAGGCAGGCTAACACTACCCATACACTTCCAGTGTTTGAGCTAAGCTAATTAGCGACTTTAGGTGGAGGCAGGCTAACACTACCTATACACTTCCAGTGTTTGAGCTAAGCTAATTACGGGCGATACGGCTCTATCTCCCTTGTTGCTGCACGCACAGTCGAAAGGATGGTGTCTATCTGCTGGTCATGGACTCAGGAGTGAGGCAAGACACGAGAAACAAATGTTGGCGTATCCCTTTAATGCTAATTGGTCTGAAAGTGAAGCAGAAGTTTTAAAGGTGCAGTTCTGAAGTTTAGTTCTTCAAACTGGGCCGACGTACTCCACAGTAATAAGAGAATCAATAACCAATAATCAATAATGATGTTTGTTTCTCCTCAGCTCGGCTTCTTCAACAGGAGGCGGAGACAGGAAGAGGACGAGCAGCCCGTAGCCAATGGGAAGGCAGCAGAGGAGTTGTAACGCGTGGGGGGGCGTCGCCGATGCTGCGTTCAGGTGATGCTTGGAGACCGAGGAGACCCTGAACGCATCACGAGCCTCCACCTGTCACTCAGGGACCCTGATGCCCCGCCCCCTTCCCCCCTCCCCCGCTAATCAATAACTCAGTAACGAGTCAGCCAATCAGCCGTGAACATGTTATAGACGCGTCAGCAGAACCAGCCAATCAGCTTCAGCTCTGGTCCGTCCCCAACTTTTTCTTGAAATTTTACCACTTTTTTCTAGAATTTCTCAACTTTATTTTTTTTTGAGAATTTTCTTTTTTTTCTTGAAATTTTACCACTTTTTTTTTTTGAATTTTTCAACTTTTCTTTTGAGAAATTATTATAATTTTTTCTAGAAATGTTACCACTTTTTCTAGAATTTTAAAAAAACTTTTTTTCTTGAAATGTACGACGGAGTATTAGGGCCACATTGAGAAAAACTTCGAGAATAAAGTCATACATTTACGAGAATAAAGTCGTACATTTCCTACGAGAAAAGAGTCATAACATTACGACTTTATACTCGAAGTTTGCGATTTTTTTATTTGTCAATGTGGCCCTAATACTCGGTCGTAGAAATGTAACCACTTACTCTAGAATTTTTTAACGTTTTTTTGAGAAATTATTTTATTTTATTATTATTATTAATTTGTTTTTTTTTTATTTTACCACTTTTTGTGGAATAAAAAAAAAGAAATTGAGAAATTTTACCACTTTTCTCAAGAAAATTTTACCACTTTTTTTTTTTTTTTAGAAATCTTAACACTTTTTTCCCCCAGACATTTCTCTACAATATTTCCAAAAAATTCACACCATTGGCCTTAATTTGAATGTACATTGACTAAAAAAAGTAACGTTCTTCAGTCTCAGAACAAAATATTTGTGTTTCAAAATATGTGGTCTAATTTGTGACAATTACACTTCTAATCTGCGGGAGGAAGCGCACACAAACCCATAACTGTCAATGTAGAGATGTAGAATGTGTTCTATAGAAGAGAAACACACATTTCAGGACAGAACAGACGTGTCCTGTGATTTTCAGCCTCCTTTCATATTTAATAGAGGATAATAACTCTGATATTCTCGGTAATTGCCCCCCTGCTGTGAAGGGTTTTAGGCTAAATATAATAGATACAAGGCTGAAAATCACAGCACATGTCTGTTCTGATGATACGAGTCAGAGGTGTAAAACTCAAGAATGTGGGAGCCTTTTTTCCTTCTTTTTTTTTTTTTTTTTTACATAGTTTTATTCCTATATTTCATGCGTACATTGACAGTTTAGGGGTCATGTATCGTCATGGAAACTTGGAGCCAAGTCATGGAAACGTGTTGACTAAAATGTGTCTGAACCCTGAAACTCCTTCGCTGGAGCCACCAGCCGACGTCGTCTGCAGCTTCTTCCCTTCGACCACAAACAGTTTGTTCAGTTTGTTCAGTTTGTTTTTTTTCTTCCTGAACTTTATCCAGTAGCGACGTTTACGTGGTTACACTGGTGACATCATGTGACTGTGACATCATCAGTCGACCTGCGGCTGCTTTTATACTCCACGGACTGTAAACGCAACGTAAACACTTACTTCCAGATTTTATAGCTGAAGCACTTTTGTTGTATAAAGACAAACTTGAACTTTTTTTTGTAAATAAACATGTGTCTGATTGATGAAGGTGAGGATGATGATGATGATGATGATGATGATGATGATGAGGATAGTGGCATTAATGTTGCATATGAAGATGATGATGATGTTGTTGTTTCCTGTAGATTCACTCGCTCACAGTAACTAGTGTTAATAATAAAGCTGAGAATGTAAAATGTTACCGAGCTGTTTCCTGTCTCTTCTTCATTAATGAGACTTTACTGATTTAAAGGGATACGCCAACATTTTTTTTCGTGTCTTGCCTCACTCCCGAGTCCATGACCAGCAGATAGACACCATCCTTTAGACTGTGCGTGCAGTAACAAGGGAGATAGAGCCGTATCGCCCGTAATTAGCTTAGCTCAAACACTGGAAGTGTATAGGTAGTGTTAGCCTGCCTCCACCTAAAGTCGCTAATTAGCTTAGCTCAAACACTGGAAGTCTATAGGTAGTGTTAGCCTGCCTCCACCTAAAGTCGTTAATTAGCTTAGCTCAAACGCTGGAAGTGTATAGGTAGTGTTAGCCTGCCTCCTACCTAAAGTCGCTAATTAGCTTAGCTCAAACGCTGGAAGTGTATAGGTAGTGTTAGCCTGCCTCCTACCTAAAGTCGCTAATTAGCTTAGCTCAAACACTGGAAGTGTATAGGTAGTGTTAGCCTGCCTCCTACCTAAAGTCGCTAATTAGCTTAGCTCAAACACTGGAAGTGTATGGGTAGTGTTAGCCTGCCTCCTACCTAAAGTCATCAGAGAAACTCTTCAGCAACTCTAAATGGAAACCGGCGGGCCGATCTTCGTCTCAGAGCTGACAAAACTCTCCGGTAAGGCATCTTGAGCGGTCAAATGCCGGTAACAGGACGAGATCGGTCAAAACGGAGGTCTTTATTTAGGTTCAAGCTAGCTACATCAAGGGTAGGTTAGCTTCCTATTTCAAAGTAAAAGCACAAATTCTATCATCATGGTTTTCTGTATGTAAAGGGCAACAGGTGTTTTATTTTGTGAAAGTAACCGGAAGTGCGTTGGGCTAGCTTGAGTAGCGCCGAATTCGTCCCAACAAAATTGTAAACACCTGGTATTTAGACAAATTAACGACACACTGCTGATCTAAACGGCTATAAGTGATAGCCTATATTTACAGAGTTTAGAGCTAAAATGAAATCAGCTTCTGACTGCAGATTTTGGCTCGGGTAGGAGGCAGGCTAACACTACCCATACACTTCCAGTGTTTGAGCTAAGCTAATTAGCGACTTTAGGTAGGAGGCAGGCTAACACTACCCATACACTTCCAGCGTTTGAGCTAAGCTAATTAGCGACTTTAGGTGGAGGCAGGCTAACTGTGCGTTCAGACCGAAAGCGTCGAGAGCGTCGCGGTGGCCGGAAGTCATTCATTTTCAATGAGAACCAGCGTCGAGGAGCGTTGAAGAGCGTCAAAGGCGTTGGCGTCGCGTTTTGGCGGCGAGAGCGTCAGGAGAAAGTTGAAATCTCCTGAACTTTATGCTAATGAGCGATGATGCGGAGCAGCGGCAACCAATCAGAGTGTAGATGTCCCCCACTCAACCAACCACAACCGACGTCAACTTCTTTGACGCGCGTCAAAAACGCCAGGGTGTTCAGACCACCAGCGTCGCGGAAAAGCGTCAAGAGCGTCAAGAGCGTCTTTTGACGCTTTTGGTCTGAACGACCCATAACACTACACACTTCCAGCGTTTGAGCTAAGCTAATTAGCGACTTTAGGTGGAGGCAGGCTAACACTACCTATAGGTGGTTTTCAGATGACGTCACGTGGAACGTCACGACTGCAGATGGAGGGCAGGAAGTGTTTTGCCCGCAGGAAAACAATAGGAAAATTCCTACTGTCTGCGCTGTCTATGGCTGTTCAAAACGGTCAAACCGGGAAAATCAAAAAAGTTACTTGAGAGTTCCTAAGGTAGTAAGACATAAAGGACTCAAATTTCAACAACTGACCGTAAAACGGTGTGGGAGGGACGGAAATGACCATAGTAAACAAACGGTGTCCTAGCCTGTTCTACAGTAAAAATGGCACATAGAAAGAGGAGTAAAGCAATATATTAAGCGGCAATATATATTTAAGCATCAACGATATTCAGCCAAACCCACATAGTTTGAAACAACGTTCAAAACACACACAGCCAGTGTCACAACTAAGCATATAAAGCCCGCTAGCTTAATGCTAACGTATATGTAAAACACCATAGACGGGCTAACAGAAATTAGCATGCAGTTTACAGCCAGTAAAAAAAGTAAAACTGCTAAAAACTGTTTTACATGGCTTTAGCGCTGTTAACACGTCACCGTTTAATCCAGAGTCTGTGGTCAGTTTATAACGCTGGGGAATTTGCTCCGATGTCTGTTTTGGGAGAAGTGCAGAGTCTGTGTGAGCCCCGACCGGGGACCAGGGGCAGCGGCTGTCACAGCAGCAGCAGCAGCCGCTCTACCGAGCTGATCTGCCGGCGGGGCCGACCGTCCGTCCTCCCGGAGGAGGAAACGAGCCAAGTAACGTATCCGCATGCTTCTAGAGGTTTACCGCTGAGATTAATGTTGGTGTCATTGATGAAATTTAACTGTGGCAGTGGCATTAGTTTGTTTGAATGAAAAGTGAGCAGGGCTGCTTCTGGGCTAAGGACTGAAATCACCACATTTACGTAAATAAATAAATGTTTTACAATGAACCGATCAGTCTAATACATTTTATTTTGTTAAATCGACATGGTTACTGTACATGGCAAAGATTATTACCACTTTATGACTTAAAATTACTCTGTATTTCTATGGGAGTCCTATGGGAGTGTCGCCACTCTGTTATATCAATCGCTCTGGTCGAGGCGGTGTGTTTCACTGCTTCCTTTCTCCCGATTTAAGGTTGTATGGATCGTATCCGATATATTTCTCAAATTTTTGGTGATACCTGCTACGTGCAGGCTCGACCAAAAGCTTCGGAGTACTCGCTTTCCATTATTTTCAGGCACCGCTCTCCACTTCCTGCCCTCCATCTGACATCGCCACGCCCCCTTCGCGTCATCATAACCACGTGACTGAAAACAAGCTATACACTTCCAGCGTTTGAGCTAAGCTAATTAGTGACTTTAGGTGGAGGCAGGCTAACACTAGCTATACACTTCCAGTGTTTGAGCTAAGCTAATTAGTGACTTTAGGTGGAGGCAGGCTAACACTAGCTATACACTTCCAGCGTTTGAGCTAAGCTAATTAGTGACTTTAGGTGGAGGCAGGCTAACACTAGCTATACACTTCCAGTGTTTGAGCTAAGCTAATTACGGCGATACGGCTCTATCTCCCTTGTTACTGCACACACAGTCGAAAGGATGGTGTCTATCTGCTGGTCATGGACTCGGGAGTGAGGCAAGACACGAAAAAAAATGTTGGTGTTTCCCTTTAAAATAGTTTATTTCATTAAATCAACTTCATCTCTTTAGGCATCAGTTTCTTTTTGTTGCTTTTCTCAACTTGTTCTCTGGAGGAGTCTCAGTCTGTCTAGACTTCGTCCTCGGAGGAACATGAATGTGATAATTACATTTCACAGCTGTCGGCCATGTTGGATTTTAATGGAGCTCAGTGTCTCGTGGCGACACTGGACTGAAGCTGAAGGACGTCACGAGTCACGACTCATCGTCTGAGGAGAGCGAGTCATCACAGCTTGAGAAAAATTTGATGTGTGTCTCATTTTCAAAACTTTGGGATGGTGTTTCAATTTGAAAATCCTAGGATTTATTTAGAAAACAATACAATTGTGGAATTATCTTAAAGGTGATAGCTACAAGTTTAATTCCTTCTGGCCAGTAGGTGTAGAACTCACACTGCCTGCTCTCGCTCCAACCTTCAGTTGTACTGGTCGCCAGTTACAGCAGAAGTTCTAATGCTGTTGCCACAGAGATCATTCCATGCCGACGTTGCCAACGTAACCAGATGTAAATATTTATATATTTCGGACCCGCCAAAATGTATTAAACAATTAGGCCTATTTATATACTATTTTTAAAAAAATCAGTAAAATTAATACTTTTATTCTGCACCCCTCTAGACATTCTTAATTTGGAAACACTGGGATTATTTTCTTTACTTTGAAGACTCTAGGGTTCTGTTGTAGTCCTAAATTCTATTTTGAAAGCTCTGGATACACTTTTGGAGTGTTTTATTTTGAAATAAAACACTCCAAATAAACACTCCGTCTGTCGCTGACGTTTTTCAAAATAACCAGTGTTATTTTGAAAACACTGGTACATAGTTAGAGCAATTTAGCAGGATACTCTGACCATCTGTGAAAAAATTTATTACCAATAGCTTTCTTTACCATTGTGTTCCTGTAGGTGTCTAGTAACAGCTCTCAATTTATTTATTTCCAAATCCATTGGGAAAATTCTGGAGAGTCAATCAAAGTTAAGCTGCCCAGAGGGCTCAGGTGAAAAAAAAGAAAGAAAATGAAAATTCTAATTTAAGCTTGTGAGATGTCTAACTAGGGGTTTTAAGGGGTGCTGAGTTCATTTCAACCATTAGTTTTGAGTAAAAATGTTTCCCTGACCATATATTATTGGTATATTTGAGTTATAGTGTATGGCAAAGGGTATTCATTAGATTCACATGACGTCACTGTGTTTCTGCGCCGCCATATTTGTGTCTGAATCAGGGCAATCTGGGCACAGATCACAGCGTCACGTTACCAGAACAAGTGGAGTAGTAGGAGGAAATCAGCAAGAGACCTAAAATTGACGTTATTTGAAATATGTCAGGATTATATTGTGCTGTTGACTGTGATAGCAGTCCCCAAAAAACCCCGGACTGCACTTTTATTCCATCCCAAAAGACGTAAAGTTATAGGCGGAATAAATAGTTGACTGCAGGCATCTATCAGTGGCAGCATGGGCTGTGACAAGTCTCACAAAAAGAGGGGATTCACTTTTTTTTTTTAATAACATGGATATATTGAATTCTGCATTTTGATTACTTTCTTATTAATTACTCACTGATTCTTCATTTAGGGTCTTTTATTTCTGTATAACAGACCGTTGCTAAGTAAAACGGGCCGTTGCTAGGGACGCCGCTCTGATCAGCGGAACAGGGCAGAAGAACTATCAAGGATTTTTACCTTGTGTTTCATTTTTACCAGCTTCAGACTAATTGTGATGTTAGAGAAATGACTTGTAGCTTGTTAGAGGGAGAGTGGAGGCTCTCTGCCTCCCACACCGCTGCTGGAACCAAACCTGCGATCAGAGCGGACAGAGTGGACGGGCCAGCGCAGTGTCACAGCTGTGACCAGCTGTGTCTGTGCCACCGTGAGTCCGTGACACAAACGTGTCCCGTACTCCCGTATCGTAATCTCTTATGACAGACAGGACGACATAAATGTGCACATCGTAACATTTACATGATAATTCATCAATCTACTGATTGATTATCAAAAGCTCGTTGAAAACAACTACACACGAGTCGACCAGGAGGAGGGTGAGGAGCAAACAGCGGAGAAGTGACCGGACTAAGGACTTTGATCAACATTACGTCTCAAATTAATTAATTAATTCATAAACTGTGTAATAAGTGGGATAATATAGAGTTAGTCTGTTGTTATATAGAGATATAAACCCAGACAGGATGAAACCCTCTCATTTTGTCAAGAAACTGTCATTTCCATCCTGCGGTTTGCATGCTGTCATATGAGGAGACCTGTCAAATCGGACACAAAAATGGCGGCGGTCCCTTCGACGTGACGTCACTGCAACCCATGAATAGTAAAAGTCATTGTTGAACAGATTCTAGCCTATTCTAAATCTAAAGATTCCATTCTAAAAATAAATAAAATGAAAATAAAAAAGAAGAAAGAAATACAAAATACTTCAGAAGAGTACACTAGTTAGAAAAAAAACAAAACACAAATAGTGGGAACATACCGCACACTAGACTGGGTTATGAGGATCTTTAGTTTATTTCAGAGCAACGCGTTACGCTTGTGGCTTCTTCAGGCTCATGCTGAGACCAGGAGGTCAGGGGATTTTTAAAGGAAATGGTACTCAATCAATTTACATAAGTAATTGAACAAGGTGAAAACATATTTAACAATCAAACATCAATGGCTGGGGAGTACCATAGAAATGGATAAAACACATATATTTAAGTGCATTCAGCAGCTTTACAGCAAATTTGAGTACAGGTGTACCTTCAGTGATTCACTTACAGAAAGGCAGTATCTATACACAACAATACAACAATACAATACAAACAGGTCATATACAAATAGGCAATCTCATCCATCATAACATCAAAAATATATACATACCGAGGATGAACACAGGTGTTAATAATGAGGATGATATCACACAAGTAGAGCAACAATAGGCAGATCATCTTTTCGTCATTTTCAGTCAGACCAGACCAGTCATACTTCAGAAGAGTGATGACACCAACTGTGCACATGCATGATACCCAGTACATGAGTGTGGTTTCTATGGCAAATATTTTTGGAGAACAAACACGATTTTAAGGTATGATAGTTACCTTTTGACATAATAATAGTTTTTCCTTCTGCTAGCACACGCTTTTATCTAGTAAATTAAGAAATGCATTAATATTCTCTTGTTTATTGCTTAAAAAGAACAACCATTCACCTAGCTAATGTTAGATAACTATCTAGTTAGCAAGCATGAGAGTCATTAGCAAATGTTGATAAGGTCCATAGGAGCTAGTTTATGTTGTAATGTAGTGATGAGCTAGAGCTAATTTATGTAGTAATTCAGTTTCAATAGGTACACAACTGTCTTGATCGAGTCCATGGTCCATCATATTGGGAAAAAAATATATAACCAGTGTGATCAATTGAGTTGTGGCAACCTTCTCTTAGTCTAGTTGTATGGACCACCACAGTCTGTTTTGACAAAAACCATGACACTTGTCTATTTTAGCAGGTACAACATGGAGTTTATGGCTTGAGGTGCTTCATTTGTGATGGTCCTGGGACTGAGATTCAAAAGCTCTCAAAAGTCACCTCAAAAGGCCATCCTCAGATTTTATCTTATTCTGAGGGTGTGGACGATGCAGCATTAATCAGAAGACTGCATGAGGACTCTTTGTCTCGGTGCTGTCTCCAACAAACTGCTTTTTTAGTTGGTCTTGGTAGAAATTATCAGGTGCATGATACAACTCCTGAGCCATGTCTGGATAATAGGTAGACACATATGTGCATGATTAAATTACTCAAAGTCAGATAATTTAATCATGCACATGTTGTACCTGCTAAAATAGACAAGTGTCATGGTTTTTGTCAAAACAGACTGTGGTGGTCCATACAACTAGACTAAGAGAAGGTTGCCACAACTCAATTGATCACACTGGTTATATATTTTTTTCCCAATATGATGGACCATGGACTCGATCAAGACAGTTGTGTACCTATTGAAACTGAATTACTACATAAATTAGCTCTAGCTCATCACTACATTACAACATAAACTAGCTCCTATGGACCTTATCAACATTTGCTAATGACTCTCATGCTTGCTAACTAGATAGTTATCTAACATTAGCTAGGTGAATGGTTGTTCTTTTTAAGCAATAAACAAGAGAATATTAATGCATTTCTTAATTTACTAGATAAAAGCGTGTGCTAGCAGAAGGAAAAACTATTATTATGTCAAAAGGTAACTATCATACCTTAAAATCGTGTTTGTTCTCCAAAAATATTTGCCATAGAAACCACACTCATGTACTGGGTATCATGCATGTGCACAGTTGGTGTCATCACTCTTCTGAAGTATGACTGGTCTGGTCTGACTGAAAATGACGAAAAGATGATCTGCCTATTGTTGCTCTACTTGTGTGATATCATCCTCATTATTAACACCTGTGTTCATCCTCGGTATGTATATATTTTTGATGTTATGATGGATGAGATTGCCTATTTGTATATGACCTGTTTGTATTGTATTGTTGTATTGTTGTGTATAGATACTGCCTTTCTGTAAGTGAATCACTGAAGGTACACCTGTACTCAAATTTGCTGTAAAGCTGCTGAATGCACTTAAATATATGTGTTTTATCCATTTCTATGGTACTCCCCAGCCATTGATGTTTGATTGTTAAATATGTTTTCACCTTGTTCAATTACTTATGTAAATTGATTGAGTACCATTTCCTTTAAAAATCCCCTGACTTCCTGGTCTCAGCATGAGCCTGAAGAAGCCACAAGCGTAACGCGTTGCTCTGAAATAAACTAAAGATCCTCATAACCCAGTCTAGTGTGCGGTATGTTCCCACTATTTGTGTTTTGTTTTTTTTCTAACTAGTGTACTCTTCTGAAGTATTTTGTATTTCTTTCTTCTTTTTTATTTTCATTTTATTTATTTTTAGAATGGAATCTTTAGATTTAGAATAGGCTAGAATCTGTTCAACAATGACTTTTACTATACCCTTTGCCATACACTATAACTCAAATATACCAATAATATATGGTCAGGGAAACATTTTTACTCAAAACTAATGGTTGAAATGAACTCAGCACCCCTTAAAACCCCTAGTTAGACATCTCACAAGCTTAAATTAGAATTTTCATTTTCTTTCTTTTTTTTCACCTGAGCCCTCTGGGCACCTTAACTTTGATTGACTCTCCAGAATTTTCCCAATGGATTTGGAAATAAATAAATTGAGAGCTGTTACTAGACACCTACAGGAACACAATGGTAAAGAAAGCTATTGGTAATACATTTTTTCACAGATGGTCAGAGTATCCTGCTAAACTGCTCTAACTATACAGTATTTCTTATTTTGAAAACTTTGGGAATACTGGAATTAATTTTATTTTGCAGACTTTGGATTTGTATTTTATTTTGAAAGTCCTGAAGTGTATTTTGAAAATCTTGAAATTTATTTTGAAAACACTGGTATATTTTTAATTTTGAAAACTTTGGGAATGTTTTATTTCGAAAATTCTAGGATTTATTTTGAAAACTTTGGGGTTATGTTTTAATTTGAAAAACACTGGAGTTGTTTTGATTTGAAAGTTCTAGATATATTTTGATATAAAAACTCAAGAATTCTTTCCTCTGAAGTTTTGATTTTCTGGATTTTAAAGGTCACAGAATCAAACTGTTGTTTTCCGAGCTGGGATTCGTCCTCATACCTTAAAAAGCTCTGCTCACCTGCCCAGGTTGTGTTTTTCCTCCACCACAGCTTCGTCTTTAGTTCTTTTGTGACTGCAGAGTGAAACAAACAACAGGAGAACAGAAGAACTGAATGCAGACTTTTATTTTGACAGCAGCATTCACTCTGCAGGAAGTAGTTACACGACAGTCACGGAGTGGAGTCTCTTTCTCTTCCGTTTGTTTCCTCGACATTGCGAGAAAAATCTTTGGCAGGTAAAACTGTTCAGAGTGAGACCTCCTGTCAGCACACACACTCTCTGCAGCGTTAAATTACAAACTGTGACGAGTTAAAAAATAAAATTAGCATTCTGAATGGCACATCTTCATCTTCACCACCACCACCTCATCATCGTCGTTAATCAAACCCGTCCAGTTGTGCGACGCCGATCCTCCGTCTGTTCGTCCGTCCGACTTTTTTTTTTTTTTTCCCTCAGATACGGAGTTTTTAAGTCAGAATTTAAAAAAATAAAAATAAAAGTGTCTCTCTGATCCTCTTCAGTACTCATTAGCTTTAGCCAACGTTAGCATCTGTTAAATCCGCTGTTACACAGGAATGAATCATCATCACACTGGTCCAGATGTTTGCACAGATGTTGGTCTGACCTGCAGCTGCATCGCTTCACCTGTTCAGGCTGTGGCTAAATGCTAACGGCTAACAGTTAATGGCTAACTGCTAACCGTTTACAAGGAGCTACTTGTGAGTTTTGCTAATGCTACGCTAAGCTACGTAGCTTGTTTTGCTGTTCTATTATGACTCAGACTTCATTATTTAAGTTAGCATAACTAGGCTTACATGCTAACAAGCTAGCTAGCCTCACATCACATTGCTAATGTTAGCCACGTAGCGATAGCAGAACTCACATTCAACTCCTTCAATTAATGTTTCAGTGAATGAGATGAAAAATGTCCCTAAGAGGCCACCGTCCAAACTCCAAACAATTAACAGCTAACGGCTAACTGTTTCCAAGGAGCTATTTGTGAGTTTTGCTAATGCTACGCTAAGCTACCTAGCTTGTTTTGCTTTTTTCTATTATGTCTCAGACTTCATTATTTAAGTTAGCAAAACTAGGCTAACAAGCTAGCCTCACATCACAATGCTAATGTTAGCCACGTAGCGATAGCAGAACTCACATTCAACTCTTTAAACTTTAATGTTTCAGTGAATGAGATGAAAAATGTCCCTCAGAGGCCACCGTCCAAACTCCAAAGACACATAGACGGTTTCAAAACAACAGTAACCGGAGAATTAGAGGTAAAACAATCAGTTAATTAATCGATTGATCAGTTGATAAAGTTGTTTAAATCAAAGATTAAAAGATTTTTCCCCTTAAAAAAATGTAATCTCATGTTAAATGTTTCGCCTCCTCGGAGTTTGGACGAGATCCGACAGAAAACATCTTGAAAACTTCCTGTTCTGTTTTTGATCAAAGTTTGATTCTCACATAAATAAATAAAACTCATTTTCACTCGTGAAGCTACGGGTTAGCACGCCGCTAAGCTAACCGGCTGCTGACACAGTGGAACCAGACCAGAAAACAGACCAGCACACCGACCGATCAATAAGCGATCGATCGTATTATTATTATAATTAGCAGCTTTGTGAACGTGTGACTTCAGATTTTAAAAAAAGAAGAAAAAGAAAAAAGATCAGTTTAAAAGAGACTTCACCAACCTCAAGCAACAACTTCCTGTTTCCTGTTTCTGATCAATTTAAAGGGGCGTGGGGTCAATAATTAGCTTGAATATGAATCAAAATCAATTGAACTTCTTAAATCCTCAAAGTCTGAAGCTGAGTGTGTGTGAATTATTGATTACCGATTGATCCTTTAATACAATACAGTACAGTACAGACAGTCTGAGGAGTTCACTGCAAAACCCCCAAATCTTTCCAAGAATATTTGTCTTATTTCTTGTCAGAATGTCTCATTTCTACTCAAAACTAACCTCTTTTCACTTAAAATAAGACTCATCACCTAAAAATTAACTTGTTTTTAGATAATTTTCACTTGTTTAAAACAAATTTTCACTTGAAATAAGTAGAAAGAAGATTTTTCTACTTATTTAAAGTAAAAATTTGCTTAAAAGAAGTAAAAAGTGACTAAAAATAAGCTACTTTTTAATGCGATTTCTTATTGTCTTATTTTAAGTAGAATGAGATTTGTTTCGACTAGAAATAAGACAAATGTTCTTGGTAAGAGTTTGAGTTTTTGCAGTGTTTCTGCTGGTCGTAGTGAGACATGACAGAGTGACGCGTCTTCACTCACACACACAATCTTTGGCTTGGTCAGAGCTCATCAATAATAATTAACAGCTGGATCTAATTATCAATATAAGCCACAGATCTACAGATTTTATTTAAACCAATCAGATTCAAAATGTTCAGTGTCTTCAGGTCCTTGACAGTTGATTGGACAAAAAAAAAACCAATGACTCAGGACGTCTCAAACGATCACAGATCAAACGATCACAGAAAAATTGATCAATTTTGATGATCTGAGTTTTTTTGGACCATGTGACTTCACCTCTGATGATCTCATCGATATTATTGATATAACATTAAACATTGAACAGATTTATTTCCTTCCCTCACACCTTTTCAAAATAAAAGCTTGTGTTAAGCAGCGTCAGACATGTTGGTGGTACCGTCGTGGACAAAAGTGTGCGGTCGCTTCAACATCGACGTGTTTCAGAAAATGTTTATTTAATTTAAAATCATAGATAGAATTAATCTGTCTTTTTTTTTTTTTTTCTCCGAGACTTCTGTTAAAAACCATCGACAGGAAGAAGAGTCGACGTTTCAAAATAAATAAACTCATCTTTGTATTAAAGGGATAGTAGCATTTTTTTTTAAAGTGGGGTTGTATGATCTACAAGTAGCCCCCAAGTACTTTAATTGCAGTAGCAGACTCTCTGCACTCCTCCCGTTAGCAACGCCAGCCCATAATAGCCCTGCCCAGAGATTTACAACATACAGTGTTGTGAATGGACCCAAAGAAACGGCCTATTTTCACGGCCTAAAAGAGGTTTTACCTGAAAGAAAACCTAAAAACCTCTTTTAGGCCGTGAAAATAGGCCGTTTCTTTGGGTCCATTCACAACAATGTATGTTGTAAATCTCTGGGCAGGGCTATTATGGGCTGGCGTTGCTAACGGGAGGAGTGCAGAGAGTCTTCTACAGCAATTAAAGTACTTAGGGGCTATTTGGAGATCATACAACCCCACTTTAAAAAAAATGCTACTATCCCTTTAAAATCTAAATATGTAAATTTAACTCTGTGTGTGTGTGTTTATGTATGTGTGTGTGTGTGTGTGTGTGTGTGTGTGTGTGTCCACTCACTTTTGGCCACTTTGTTTTAGTTTGAGTCAAACAGGAAGAAGAAGAAAACAACCCCCTTTTCAAAAAAATAAAATAAAGTTCATTTAAAACAGAATTAAAATCTCATATTAAAAAATAAAAACCATGTGATTGACAGGTGAGGTCGTGTCGTCACTCTGTCTCTCTGTCGTTAAGGCAACAGGACGAGGACGGACGGCGTCCAACCAATCAGAGACAAGACGACGGACAGACAGATGGGCTGGGCTGCAGCTGCTGGTTCTTCTCTGTTAATACTTAAAGGGATAGTTCAACATTTTGTCAAACTGGCCCATCATCATAATCCCTATAGTCATAGCAGTAGGTTCGTTACCTTTAATTGTCGGTGCAAGCTGTTTTTAGAACGGCGGAGCAGAGCCGTGAGCTGCTCAGAGCTACGCTACGGAGGCTCATTATGGGATTTCTTAATTGGTTTCCCTCATCAAACTCATCAAATACACAATCCAACAACTCCACAACGCTCTGGTGGACAAGTTGTGAGCTGCACATTCACCACGCTATGAAGGCAACGTGCATCAGCGGTTTTGCATGAATTTCCCTCTAAAACAACTCTGTGTGGTAACGTTGTGTTATTATCTCATAGCGTGGTGAATGTGCAGGTCACAACTTGTCCACCAGAGCGTTGTGGAGTTGTTGGATTGTGTATTTGATGAGGTTGATGAGGGAAACCAAGAAATCCCATAATGAGCCTCCATACGTAGCGTAGCTCTGAGCAGCTCACGGCTCTGCTCCGCCGTTCTAAAAAACAGCTTGCACCGACAATTAAAGGTAACAAACCTACTGCTATGACTATAGGGATTATTATGGCAATGGGCCAATTTGACAAAATGTTGAACTATCCCTTTAAAAAAAAAAAAAAGGAAAAAAAAGAGCAAACCCACTTCTTTCTTTGTTTTTTTTTTCACTTTTATAAAATCCTCTAACGCGCGTCCTCGTCCTCGTCCTCAGCACCGTTTGTGTGTTTGTGTGTTTCTTAGTTTCTTTGTCGTCTGTTAGAAAAACGATACCAAAGTAGTTTGTTTTGTGTCTTTGTCTTTTTAAAAAGCAAAGCGCTCCTCAGCTCAGTGGAACTCGACGAACTCCTCGAGCGTCTTGGGGATCTGGTTGCGGTAGGTGATGTGGTGTCGGCGGACGGCGCGCGCCGCCAGACACTTGAGGCTCATCTTCATCTGCGTCTTGAGCAGGATCTCCGACACGCCGGTGGTGCTCTTGTCCAGCGGCGTCTTCTTCTGCTTGTTGGTCCGGTCCGTGTGCGCGCCCGCCTCCACCAGGCTGATGATGATGGCGTGCAGCGTCAGGAAGTCGCTGATCGGCCGGTTGTACTGCACGATGACGTGCAGCGGCGTGTTGCCCTCGTGGTCGATGGCGTTGACCGGCGCGCCGCAGTCCAGCAGCAGCTTCGTCACCTGACACGTAGAGACGGCAAGATTAGAGATTCAACTTGGTACTAGTTACAATTATCACCATTATTATTATTAATTAATTAATTTCACATATAGTCAAAATATAAATTACATTAGGCCAACTAATAATATACACAATATTTTAAGTATCTATTAATACAGGACCACTTATTAAGTGTTATTTCAGTGATTATTTGTCATCTATACCAGTGGTTCTCAAACATTTTTACATCAAGGACCTTACTTAAATTCACACAAATTAGACCAAAATTTTGAAGCAAACACACAAAAATTTGTTCAGAGACTGAAGATTACAACACTTTTTTAGTCAATGTAGTGTACGTTCAAATTAGGGCCAATTCAATTCAACTCAATTGTATTGTATTGTCTATTTCAAGGACAGAAAATTGTCATTAGTTTGGGCTCCAAAACAGTTAGCTAGACATACAAACACCAACAGCATGAATCTTTGGAGATATTGTAGAGAAATTTCTGGAAAAAAGTGGTACAATTTCTCCAAAAATATTAAAACATTTCTATAAAAAAAGTGGTCAAAATTCTCTCTAAAAAAAGTGGTAAGATTTCTTTAAAAAAAAAGTTTTATTATGAAAAGAAAGGTAATAATAATAATGAAAAGAAAGGTAATAATAATAATAATAATAATAATAATAATAATAATGGATTACATTTATATAGCGCTTTTCTATTGTTACCCAATACCCAAAGCGCGTACAGGTGGTAAATAAAAAAAATCTAGAAAAAAGTTATACGTTTTTTTTTTTTAAAGAAAAGGTTTAAATTTTTCTACGAAAAGTGGTAACATTTCTAAAAAAAAAACTAAAAAAAAGAAGTGGTAAAACTTTTCAAAAAAGATTTTTTTTAATCTAGAAAAAGTGGTAAAATTTCTGAAAAAAAAGAAAAAATAGAAAAGTGGTAAAAATTTCTCAAAAAAACAAACAAAACGGTATTGAGAAATATTTACGTTGAATTAGTTGTGGCGTTTCAGACCGCTATTAAAAAAAAAAAACACAGAAAAAAGTGAACTAGGAAAAGTGGTAAAACTTTTCCAAAAGCTCTTTTTTATAATCTAGAAAAAGTGGTAAAATAAAAAAATTAATAAAAAAAATTAATAGAATAGTGATAAACATTTCTCAAATAAAGTAAAAAAAAAAAAAAACCTGGGAAAAAAAGTGGTAAAACTTAAGTGGGTTTTTTTTAAATCTAGAAAAAGCGGTAAAATTTCAACAAAAAAAAAAGTAAAAAACAAAAAATTATAGAATAGTGGTAAAAAAATTCTCAAAAAAACAAACAAAAAAGTAAAAAACAAAAAATTATAGAATAGTGGTAAAAAAAATTCTCAAAAAAACAAACAAAACGGTATTGAGACGTTCAATTAGTTGTGGCGTTTCAGACTGTTATTAATAGTTCAGAGCGGTAACCGTGACGCTCCTACCTGCGCGTTGGGGAAGCTGCACACGTCGTTGGTGTGGAAGTCGTCGACCGGCGTGGCCGAGCTGATGGCAAGGTGCAGCAGCGACGAGCCCTCGCGGGAGCGCGGGTCCAGCTGGATCAGGTCGTAGATGTGCTTGTTGATGCGCGCGCGCTCCTCGTCGCCGCACAACGTCTTGGTGGAGATGCAGGCCAGGTAGAGGAAGGTGAACACGTTGGACTCGTAGTTGTCCAGCGCCTGGGGAAGCTCCGCCTCCGCCGCCGCCTCCACGCGCGCCATGCTGCGCCGGATCTCCAGCACGCTGCAGCTCAGCACCTGAAGGGGAGGGTTATCAGACCACAGGCAGAAAGTTACAGTAGCGTACACCTTTTATAACCAAAATAGCAAGCCTATTGATGCACTATAGTCAAATATGCTGACCTCGTCTTCAGTCACTGTCGTAGGAAACATTTCTCAACTCATTCGCTGCAGTTCTACAGCTGTGCCTGTGAGCATTTAGCTTTATCACCATTCAAACCAACGTATCTAACACGTTATATTGCTCGAAATTAATCCCCAATGTACTATTTTCCCTCTCGTTTGCCTTGAAAGGGGTGCGAGTTGACAGTATTCTGTAAAATTTGCGCGTTTTGTTATTTTTATCAAAACGATTAGTGCAACTAACAGCACAAAAAGACACGATCACGCCGTGCAGCCCCCAACACAGGGTGCTGTGTGTGGGTGAGAAGAGCAGGGAGACTGGGCATTAGCTGACTGGGCAACGGCAATAAATTCACATGATGCTACTCTGCTTTTCTGGGGACGACACAAGTAGCAGAAAATTCTCTACCAGACCTAACGTTACCAGTACCAGTAACTTTGTTTTAACAGCAGGGCTCCAGACATTTTTCACTAGGAGCACAGTGGCCCCGAACTTAAAATTTTAGGAGAGCGAGCAGGAAATTTAGGGGAACACACTTGTAAATTGATTTGCAGGGCAAGTTATTATTCACAATACTCACACACATTGACCTGCCACCTGTCATTACAAACATCAGATTTTTTGAGTCCCCCCTTTCATGTTTCATCAGCGTTACAAAACAAAAGACAGGCAACTTCACTGGTTGCACATGTGCACAAGATGAAAAATTTACTTGCACAGTCCCAAATTTTAGGGGCAGTCTGGAGCCCTGTTTAACAGTGAAACACAATAATCAATAGTGTTAGCTATTTAAAAAATACTTTGTATGAGTGTTTATTTAACATATGTTATAGGCATATTTAATTTGAATGTTTAATTTTGGCCTGCGAACCTCCACCCCGATTCGTTTTTGGCCCTTCACTGAGAAGAATTTGGGCACCCCTGGTTTATATGATGATTCTGGTAGACGTGTGAGCACTGACCTGCTCGACGGCGGGCGCGGTCACCGCCTCCTTCAGGTGAACCATCTGGGAGAAGACCTGGGCGAAGCGCAGCAGGTCTTTGTGCGTGTTGCGGTTTCCCTTCTGGCGCAGCCGCAGCGCGTGCAGCCACAGCTTGATGCAGCGGTCGAACTCCATGTTGTCGGCGTACACGGCGCCGCGGTAGATGATGGGGTGCGACACGTCGATGTTGTCGGCGCCCAGGATGCGCTCGCGGATCATCAGCCCCTCCATGTGCAGCGCGTCGCGGTCGGCGCGGATCGCCTCCAGCTCGCGCGGCGTCCTGCACTCGCCGCGGCCGCCGTACGCCTCCACGGGCGGCGGCAGCTCCTTGGCGATGACGTCGCCGGGGCGGCGGTGGCGCTCCGTCATGGCGGCGTGCAGGTAGTGGTAGGTCCTCTGGATGTCGTAGTTCTCGCGGTCGTTGGCGAACGACGCCCCCAGCAGCTCCAGAGCCTCCACGCGGCTCGACGCGTCGCAGTCGGCGTGCGCCAGCAGCAGCTCCACCACGTCGGCCTTGCAGCTCTCCGCCGCCACCTTCAGAGGCGTCATGCTGTGGCCGTTCATCACCATGGCAGCCTGGCAGCGCACCAGCTCCTGCACCGTCACACAACACACGACACCATTACAGATTCACTTGGTGCCAGTTACCATCATCACCATTATTCTGCATTCAGTCATTTCAAATATAGTCAAAATATACAGCTCTGGAAAAAATTAAAGGGATAGTTCAACATTTTGTCAAACTGGCACATTGCCATAATCCCTATAGTCATAGCAGTAGGGTCGTTACCTTTAATTGAATGTGAGCTGCACATTCACCACGCTATGAGATAATAACACAACGTTACCACACAGAGTTGTTTTAGAGGGAAATTCATGCAAAACCGCTGATGCGCGTTGCCTTCAGGAACAGTTTTTTATCAACAGTCTCTGTATTTCCCTCTAAAACAACTCTGTGTGGTAACGTTGTGTTATTATCTCATAACGTGGTGAATGTGCAGGTCACAACTTGTCCACCAGAGCGTTGTGGAGTTGTTGGATTGTGTATTTGATGAGTTTGATGAGGGAAACCAAGAAATCCCATAATGAGCCTCCGTAGCGTAGCTCTGAGCAGCTCACGGCTCTGCTCCGCCGTTCTAAAAACAGCTTGCACCGACAATTAAAGGTAACGAACCTACTGCTATGACTATAGGGATTATGGCGATGGGGCAATTTGCCAAAATGTTGAACTATCCCTTTAAATTAGGTAACTTGTATAAGTTGAAAGAGCAGGTTCTTGGGTGAAATATGAGTTGTCCCCCCCCCCGTCCGACTTGGTGGTACTTCGAGAGGCAAGTATTTTCTGGGGTGGTACTTGGTGTAAAAAGTTTGAGAACCACTGACGTATAGGGATGTCACGATTGTAGATTTTCTTTGTACGATTATTGTCAGAGAAATAATCACGGTGTTACGATTATTATGCATGATATGAATTCATTTCACAACATATGAATGTGTAAAATCAAATACAGTCAAAATATAATTACATTACAAATTTTTACAATATTTTAAGTATCTACTATTCATATATAACCAATTATTAATCCTCCAGGGGAAGTGTTTTAAATATTCAAATCATTAATTGTCATCTATACCAAATGTTTAAGTTTATTTTTAAATTGTTTGTCTGTTTGTTTTTTATCACAAATTAGAAGCTAACATTTAAATTCCTACCAATTGTATGTTACGTTAATGGACCAGTTTTTCTTACATTTACCTTAACTTTTGTGCACATCTGCCTCTGTGTTTCCAACATAATCTTTTTTGGAATGTGACGGTATTTAAGAATCTTTACGATTAATTAATTGTGGCCTTTAATACCGCAATTAATTGTGAAAACAAGTAATTGTGACATCCCTACTGATGTAGCTCCTCTATTTTGGTTTGAAAACGGTGAATTTCACAGGGAGGTGAGTGGTTTGAGTGGTTTTCATACCTGTACGATCTCCAGGTGGCCGGCCTCGGCAGCAAAGTGCAGCGCGGTGGCGCCGCAGTGCGCCTTGGCGTTGGGGTCGGCGCCGCGCTGCAGCAGGAACTTGACCACGTCGGCGTGGCCCTTGTAGGCGGCGATCATCAGACAGGTGTTGTTGTACTTGTTGGTGATGCCGATGTCGGCCTCGTGCTCCACCAGGTAGCGCACGATGTCCAGCCGCCCGTCGAAGCAGGCCGCCCGCAGCGGCGTGGAGTTGGTCACCGTGGTGTGGTTCACGTTGGCACGGTGACCCACCAGCTGCCGCACCACCTCGAAGTGCCCCGCCCCCGACGCACACCACAGCGCCGTCGCCCCGTCGATCACGTAGCTGAAGGACACAGACAGGAAGTTAAACAACTGGGGCCGGATTCACAAAACCTTCTTAAGAAAATACTTAACTTAACTTCAGTCTTAAGAAGAAAAAAGACAAGAAGTCATATTCACCAAAAAGTATTTTCTCAACTTTCTTCTTAAAGGGATAGTTCAGCCAAAATTGAAATTATCTCCTCCCCCTCATGTGGACTAAGGGCTGGGAGAAGTTTCAGAGTCCTCCGTGGCTTCTCTGAGTTACAGGGGGTCTCGGCGTAGCAGTGCATGTCCATATGACGGTTGCAAATGGATACCAACTGTCTTCGTAACAAAAAGACACACCAAAAAACATCCAGATACCTCCAAGCTGCTCGTATGTAATGTCCCTCTTGTATTGAAGCCCCGACATGAGAAAAAATTAAATAAGTCTATATTTCAAGCTTGTTTTGTAACGGAAGCTTCTCAAAGCTCCTCTTCCCGGTTCATAAAATTTGGACGAACTGGGAAGAGGAGCTTCCGCTAAGACGAAGACAGTTGGTATCCATTAGCAACCGTCATATGGACATGCACTGCTACGCCGAGACCCCCTGTAACTCAGAGAAGCCACGGAGGACTCTGAAACTTCTCCCAGCCCTTAGTCCACATGAGGGGGAGGAGATAATGAGTGAAATTTCAATTCTGGGTGAACTATCCCTTTAAGACAACCTTGACCTGTCTTAAAATGGTGCGTGCAATGCAGTGATGTATTTTAAGAAGTTCTTATACGAAAACTAAGAAATTCATAAGAAATGACTGTTCTTAAGAAAATATTGAGGAATTGCACTTAACTCATTGAGTGCCGCGCTCCTTTCCAAAGTTTTAGTCAAGTGTACCGGCAATTTAGACCATTTTTGACTTTTTATGTAGAGCCACAGTGTATTCTATATTATTGCCACCAACACATACTGTGGCTCAATTGAAAGGTTTAACTTAATGCTTCAAGTGGCCACAAACCGTTTGTTTCTACGTGCCTCTGTTCCTGAGAAAAGTCAAGCTAAACATGGCTGGGTTTCACCAAAATCCCTCCTTTTTTTCTAGAAAAGGAGATAGAGCGTCTTTTATGAAAGGTGCGCTGTTTGTGTCTGTCGCTCTTCTGACACTCGCATTTCTGGATCAAAGGGCTCGTATAAGATAAATATATACAACAGTTGTTGTTCTATTCACAAAACCACCATCGGGGGCGGGGGGGCGCCACTAAACAACAATAACACAGACGCACCGTGCCGTGTCACAGCCTCTCGCCGCGGAACGTGAGGGTCAGTCGGCCACCGCGGCTCGGGAAGACCGGTCCCGCCGGTGGTCGCGGTCCTGCTGTGGTACGGGTCGGTGGTGCCGGTCTGCTTTGGCCCAGAGACCATCAGATTTTACCGCGGGAGGACTTTGGGGAGGACACGGTGTTGCTCCAGCTGAAGACCGGGCGGACTGTCGGCTGAGAGCTTCCTGTTTCTGCTCCGAGCAGCTCGAGCAGCTGGAGCAGCAGCGCGGGTGAGAGCGGAGCAGCTGCGCTGCATCTGCATGCAGAACTCGTTTGCAGAAGCCGAGTTATGATAAAAACTTCCAGATCATGAGCTGTCATGTGACTTTGATCGTCATCTATTTCAGTTCTCCTCGTCGTAGAGTCCCCAAATTTACATATAATGTGTATTAAAGTGTCTATTTTCATAATTTAAAAAAAAAGCAAAAAACGTAAAATTACGTTTTCGGCACTCAACGCATGGGAACGAAAAACGAGAAATTACGTGGTTGGCACTCAATGAGTTAAGAACTTCTTAATTTTAGATCTTAATACATTTATTAAGATCTTTCTTAAGAACATATTGGTGAATCTGTTTCCTTCAGGACGATTCTGCGTCGTCAACGTCAAACTGAACTTTTTATCGTCATGAACTCGTCTTTTATTTATTTTTAAAGACTTTCTGAGGCGTTTTGTGCCTTTATTTTGAAAGGACAGCGTAGAGACACAGGAAGTGGACCGTTTCATATCATCGTCTTGATCTTTGCTCCGATAAACTCGTCTTTTAATCTCATCAGTGATTCAAACTTATCTATTATCTCATTGTTTTGATTTGTTGAATTAACTTTATTGATTGTCGTCACAACAGGACGAGCTGTTAATCAAACAGAATAATCAACAGGAGTTCATTGTTTCTACTGTTGAAGTCTCTAACTGTTTTATTTAACCCTCAGGTGACATGTAAATGACTTTGGGTTCGGTCTCATTTCCATCTTCATTGACACTGAAGGTGAAACTGATTGTATCAGAACAGAAACAGTTTCTGTCGTTACAGGTTCAAACACCTCAGAGTCTCTGACTGTCTGAACCTAAAAGGATCAGTTTTAATCTAAATATAAAGAAGATAATTTCTCAGGTCGACTGTTCTGTTTAACGTTACTTTCTGTAAACAAGTCTCAACATTAACTGTTGTGTAACCAAACATACATGACATAAACTAACAATCAAAAGTTTGGACAAAGCTTCTCATTCAAAAAAAATTGAATATATAAAACACATCCTGCTTTGTTTAACACTTCATACGAGTTCCTTCATAGTTTTGATGTCTTCAGTTTGAAGGAAGGAAGGATGGAAGGAAGGAAGCAAGGAAGGAAGCAAGGAAGCAGAAGGATGGACGAAGGGAAAGAAAGGAGGAAGGAAGGAAAGAAAGAAAGATGGAGGGAGGGAACAGATCGGTTCAAGGAAGGAAGGAAGGAAGGAAGCGGAAAGGGATAGTGGAAAGAAGGAAGGAAGGAAGGAAGGACAAAGAGAAAGATGGGAGGAAAGAAGGAAGGGGAAAGGGAAAGAAAGAAAGATGGAGGGAGGGAGGAAGGGAGGGAACAGATCAGGTCAATTGGGTCAAAAAGGAAGGAAGAAGTAAGGACGAAGGGAGGGAAGGATGGAAGGGAAAAAGTAGGGAAGGAAAGAAAGGATGGAGGAAGGGAACAGATTGGATGTGAAGTGTGTTGAGCCGGTCTCACCCGTCGAAGCGGACGGTGCCGGTCTGCTCCGTGTCGACCCGGAGGATGGATGAAGGGAAAGAAAGGAGGAAGGAAGGAAGGAAAGAGGGAAGGATGGAGGAAGGGAAAGAAAGGAGGAAGGAAGAAAGGGAGGAAAGAGGGAAGGATGGAGGAAGTGAAGCGGTGTCTCACCCGTCGAAGCGCACCGTGCCGGTCTGCTCCGTGTCGACCCGGTAGTGGTCCAGCAGCAGCCGCACCACCTTGTCGTGTCCGTTGCGCGCGGCGATGATGAGCGGCGTGGAGCGTTGCCCCGACAACTGGGTGACGTAGCTCAGCAGGAAGCGAGTCTCGGCCTCCGAGTGGTTGAGCAGCAGCGCCGCCAGCGTCAGGACTCGACCCTCGCTCGCCGCTTTGTACACGTAGCCGGCCAGAGACTCCATCTGGACCCGCACCTGGTGGTCAAGATGTTAATATGTTAATATCCATATATCTTTGCCGTGTACCGTAACTATGTTATAAAGTTTAATAAAATAAAACTTAATGCAGATTGATCCGTTCATTGTAAAACATTTATTTATTTGTAAATGTGGTGATTTCTGTACAAAGCCCCGAGGCAGCGCTGCTCCTGTGTCCAATACACACATGAGCTTCACTTTTCATTCAAACAAACTAATGCTACTGATACAGCTGTTAGATTTCATCAATGAGACCAACATTTACCTCCTAGAAATAATTTAACCAGCCGGTGGTAAACCTCTAAAAACCTGCGGGTAAGTTAATTAGCGATGGTTTTCTCCCCCGGGATGACGACGGAGGTTGGCCGGCCGAGCAGCTCTGCAGAGCGAACTGAGCAAACTTCTAAACAGCCGTCGTTTGGATAAACTGGCCGTATATCTGGGATCTAAACAGTTACTTTCTCGCATGAAAAAACATTAAAACTAAATAAAGTTACATAATAACAGCGCTAGAGCGGGAAATAAAACAGCTTTTCACCTGTTTTACAGCTAACGCTACCGGTGAATCCAACATTCAGTATGCGGTATACAGTATATACTAACGCAGTAGGCCTATGTAGTAGGCAGTACGGTAGTATGCGGTTTCAAAAACAGCCGTTGTCTTTTTGTTGTCTACATTATTATGTGTACTGTCACTGTACTGTTTTTATATTATGGGACTCCAGACGGAAGTTAGCATTGCTGCTATAATCCGGCACATTTACATGTTTTTATGTTCATTAAAAGAGAATTCTGGTCATTTTTGACCCCTAAATCGTTGTCCTGATGGTCACCCAGTGTTGGGGGGAGCAAAAAACGCGAGTAAAGTTACGCCATGGCTACGGGCCGGCGCTAGAGATAACACAACAAACACTGAGAAAACAAATATCTATGGTACATGACTGGAATCCTTAGAGACACCACTGAACTCATATTTTTAGAAAAAGGATCCTATGTTCCCCGCTTTTTCCCAAAAGCACCCGGGGAGCATGAGATTTTTGGTCCCATTACCTGGAAGTGCAGTTGTGACTTTGCAGATTTTAGCCTATTTCTGAATGAGAAGTTGAGTTGTGACTTTTATTTGAGCAAAAAGTGTAATTGTCCCATTGGTTGGGTTTAGGCAATGAAGAAAGGAGTTTGTTAAGTTTAGTAAAAAAAAAAGACCAGGTAGAGGCTAGACAGGCCAGATAGATAGAGAGAGTCCAGATAAGTAGAGAGAGTCCATCGACCAGCAACAGTATGTATTGCGACCGGGGAACATATAGTCCGGGAGCCAAAGCCTGATTTTTTGATGAACCTTGTTTCGTCTGATAAAGTTTTTTTCTCTGCTGTTTCTTGTAGCTGGGGGGTTCCTCTTCAAAATCCAAGAGGGTGCCCGGTGATATACCTTGAGCATTTTTAAATATTAACCCTTTGATGCCCAAAGCGCCAAAACCCCAGTATAAATACTGTAAGCCCCGATTTAGTTACTACAAATAGTCATGAGTGTATGATATTTGGTAGGGAGTATCATGAAACATAGGGGAAAGTAAAAAAATAAGTTTCTGGGACCTGCTGCCATGCTATTTTAAAAAATCACCCACAATTTCTCCAGAAAGACAAAAAAATTACTGTCCGTACGACAAATTCTTGTCAAAAATGACATTTTTCTACCACTTTATCTCAAACATCACTGCTTCACATGTATATAGAAAACTTCCTAAGTTTGTAAGCTTCAATTTGTGCCCAGGATAACCTTTCTATCTCAAAAGTTGCACTTGCTATGGCTGGAAATTGTCACTATACCCCAGATCAAACAAAACGGAATGTTTGGTCTGATGGTCATTCCAAGTGTCACTTTCCAATGGTTAATGAAGAAATCTGAATGTCAAAAGGTCAACAGAGATTGAGGTTTTTATTTTGACTCTGATTTATATTATTATTATTATTATTATTATTATTATTATTATTATTATTATTATTTTTATTATTCATGTATTTAATTATTTTGATTTGATTCTGCAAAGACAATGCAAATAACTCTCTTTTGCTCAAGCATCTGCGTGGCGTTTATAACCAACAACAATAACGCTCTCTTGAGCATCCCACATGGAAACATTTCCATGCAGTTGCATGGGGTTTTACTCTTACAGCCACACCTGATCATCTCTAGAATGTAGTCTGGGACAAGTTTGGCATCTTCTGGTAGATGGGTTGGGATCAGTGGCCTGTTGCATGAATCTTTTTTTTATCCAAATTCCTCTGGGATCAGTTCTTCACTGATGACGTGTCCAAGTATCACCGGAAGGTGTATTCAACTCCTGGGTTCAGTGCTGGTGGCAGGTTTATTTGGTCCAAAGAAGTGCTGATCCATCAATGACAGTGACATCTGCATCACCAGCATTCCTCTTGGAGACTTTAACCTGGAGTGACTTCTTCAGTGTGGACTTTGCTTTACAAATTCGCATTAAGATTTAGATTTTTTTAGATTTGCATTAAGTCTCCAAAGGGAATGCCAGTGATGTCCTAAAAGCTGGGTACGAGCTATCAGCCATTGGTAACATAGATGCACCATTCCAGCAAGTCCTCGACTAAGCCATTGCCTTCATCTCTGCCTGTTATGGCATAAAGGAGAGCATGGACATGTCACACACAACAAGGCTATTTGTCGGGGGGAAAAAGAATGGAAAAGGACATGTCTGCTCCAAACCTAGCTGCTCTCCCACCAGCAAAAGAGGCCTTCTTGAGAATGTTAAGAGGCCCCACTTTCAGGCAATGTTGTGGTGAAGTAATAATATTAATAATATAATTGTCTATAGCACTTATCGAAATTAAAATTACAAAGTGCTTCATATTTACAACAATAGTAAACAAATAGAAAAATAACAATTTAAAAACGAGTACAATAAAATTAGCAGCAAATACAATCAAGTTACAGTAGGAAAAGGGAAGGCCAATCGATAAATGTGAGTTTTAAGAAGGGATTTAAAAGAAGATACTGAGGTTGTCTGCCTGAGATCCAAGGGGAGAGAGTTCCAAAGTTGGGGAGCACGAACTGCAAATCCTCAGTCACCCTTTGAGATAAGACGGGATTTTGGGACAACAAGTAGGCCCTTGCTGGACGATCTCAGGCAGCGATCAGGCTCATAGGGAGATAAAAGTTCAGATATGTATGCTGTAGCCTGACCATTTAGGGCTTTAAAAACAAGCAACAAAATCTTAAAATCTATACTAAAACTCACAGGTAGCCAGTGAAGGGCTGCAAGGACTGGAGTGATATGCTTGTTTCTTTTAGAACCTGTTAAAAGCCTGGCTGCCGCCTTTTGTATCAGTTGGAGTCTCTGTAAATTTTGCCTGCTAAAACCTGAATAGAGTGCATTACAATAGTCGAGCCTAGAATAAATAAAAGCGTGGATGACTTTCTCTAGGTCTGAGGGGGAAAGAAAAAATTTAATCCTGGAGAGCTGTCTCAACTGTGCGAAGTATGACTGTAGCACTTTGGTTACCTGAGTGTCAAAGGATAGCTCAGAGTCAATTATTACGCCCAGGTTTCAAGCTTCCTTCTGAATGTTCTCTAATAATGAATCCAGATTTGACAGGAGGTTTGTTGTGTTAGCAGGGTTATGTATAGGAGGAGTGATTAAAAGTACTTATGTTTGGGAGCCATTTAAAATTAAATTACAGGACATCCAGTATTTGATCTCAGCATGGGACTGTCACTATGCCTCTAATTGATCATGTGCCCTGGCTTCTTGGCTACAGGGATATCCCTTTGGTCGAATGGTCAGCACACATGACTACCACAGGACATTGGAAGATCCGGGACTTAATGGGACTTAGAGCTGTGTGTCATCTGTGTAACAATGGAAATTAATGTTGTGTAACTTGCAGATAATTTGTCAGAGGGGGAGCATATAAATAGTGAATAAAAGGGGACCAAGAATTGACCCTTGGGGGATCCTGCAGAGGAGGGGAGAGTGAGAAGAGGAGGCCTCGCCAAGTCTAATGGAGAAGGAGCTACCTGTTAATGTTCTTGGGACAACGGATGGAAATTAGCCTTTGGCTACACTCTGGCTTTCTTATATCTTATTCCTAGTGAAGAAATGTTCATTAGCATGCATTGTCCCTCCCAAATAAATAAAGGTAGTGAACCAATCCAGAGCCGCATCACTGACACCAACTACATTTTTCAAATTGGTTAAAAGCACATTATGGTCAACTGTGTCAAAAGCTGAGCTTAGGTCAAGGAGGATTAGGATGGAGTACCTTCCAGAATCAGCTGCGAGCATAAGGTCATTTGCCTTATCCGTGCTATGATGGGCACGGTAACCGGATTGAAATTTCTCGAACATATCATTCTGGTTTATAAAAGAATTTAGTTGAATAAAAACAATTTTCTCTAAAATCTTTGGCAACTTAGAAATGGGTCTAAAATTTTACAGAGCACCAGGGTCACCTGGTGAGCAGGGTGAACAGTGGCATGTTCAAAGGGAGATGGAAAAATACCAGTGGATAGCGAGCAATTTATAATAAGTTAAAATATCAGAACCAACTGATGCAGGGATACAGTCTAGGGAGCAGGTGGTTGATCTCAACTGCATCTGAACAGAGAAACTTCACCAAAGTGGGCAAGAGTTGGGCGTGGAAAAGGGCCAACATCAGCCTCAGTTTCCATGGCTACATTTCCGAGGTGCTGCCAGATTTTTACTGTTTTGTTGGTAAAATACATTAAGAATTATTCGTATCTCTCGGAGGAGGAGTCACAAGGCTCACTAGGAGGAGGCTGGGTTAGAGAATTCATAGTTTTAAAAAGAGTCCTGGGGTTGTGTCCTTGTCTGGCATGGGATTGAAGAAGTAATTGGTTCTGGCTTCATTGACTCTGTGTTGATAAAGGAGCATCAGCTATCTTAGGGATGCCAGGGAAACACTGAGTTTGTCTTTCTTCCACCTTCTTTCAGATCTTCTACACTGCCTCTTCAGAATCCTCAGGTCTTCATTTAGCCATGGTAAATGGGAGGATTTTGATCTTTTAACCCTGAAAGGTGCTATGGTGTCTAAGATCCTGGTACAAGAACTGTTAAAAACATGAAAGAGAATCCTCAACATTGAAATCAGATCTCCTTTCGTGCTGAGGGCCAGCAGTTGAGGCAGCAAATTCATGACAGAACTGAGGAACAAGGCATGAATTAAGGGGGCGGGATTGATGTAGGACCGGAGGTAACGGATCGGGAGATATGTAGCATTGTGATCAGAAATCTCAATATAAACCTGTATGTCACCAGCACTGAACCCAGAGGAATTTGGATGAAAAAAAAAGATTCATGCAACAGGTCACTGATCCCAACCCATCTACCAGAAGATGCCAAACTTGTCCCAGACTACATTCTGTAGATGATCAGGTGTGGCTGCAAGAGTAAAACCCCATGCAACTCCAAGAAGTGCAGCTGTAAAGTGCATGGTTTGCCATGTGTGGCAGGATGAAGGAGGTCCCGGGCGGGGTTTGAACCCCAGTCTCCCAGGTAAGAGTCATGTGTGTTGACCATTCGACCAAAGGGATATGGTCATCGCACATGACTCTTACCCGGGAGACTGGGGTTCAAACCCCGCCCGGGCCCTCCTTTGTCCTGCCACATTCTAGTGTTGTTTGCAGGATCCATGTAGCACCAGTGGTGGGTCCATGGATTCCTGATGGGTGGCAGCCTGCATGGAGCACAAGGACGTGCTTGTGAAAAGAGGAGGAGAGATGTGACAGTTGACGGTCATGCGCCCTGGCTACTGTCCTGCCACACATGCACAATGTTGTGTGCATGCTTCCATGTGGGATGCTCAAGAGAGCATAATTGTTGTTGGTATTAAATGCCAGGCAGATGCCTGAGCAAAAGAGAGTTATTGAAGTACAGAGTGGTCTCTGGCGCAACTTCACCAACCCACAAGGTGCATGGAAAGGGCCTATATCTACCCTCCTAGAGTTTTTACAGTTTTTGAATGACAGTTTTGCAGGTTTAAAAAATTCATCCTTAATTATAGCCTTGAAGAAATCAGCTTCCTTGATATTAATGTGACTAAAAAAGACAATGTCCTCTCTTCCTCTCTCTACCAAAAACCTACAGATCGTAACACACTTCTTCATGCTGCAAGTTTTCATCCAATTCCTCTCAAAAAGAAGTCCGCCATTTAGTCAACTTGTCAGACTAAAACGAATTTGTGCTGTCCCAGAACAGTATAACAAAAGTAAAGATGAGATGCTCACTAAATTTAGAGAGAGGAATTATCCAGAAGATTGGCTAGTAAATGCAGAAACAAAGGTAGACCTAAAAGGCAGAGATGCATTACCTACAAACAAAGAAATCAACAAAATCTGAGCCGAGCCTTGTATTCTGCACTACATAATTTCACACCCAAAACTAAAAATATTAAAAGTGTAATTTTAAAACATTGGCATATCCTCCAAAATGACTCATCTTTAAAAAGCACTTTTCTGACGCACCCATGGTCGCTTTTAAAAGAGGAAGAAATATAAAGGACAGAATAGTCAAAGCATACCAGCCTAAAGTCACAAACAGCAGACTTGTCATTTTAGATGTGGTACCTGCATAAACTGTCAATTCACCAAAAATATTAAACAATTTAATCACCCTGTCACTGATAAAATGGTTAATATTACGGACTTGGTAACATGTAAATCTAAAAATGTGGTGTATCTGTAGGCATTGCCTTTGCAGAATCAAATCAAAATAATTAAATACATGAATAATAATAATAATAATAATAATAATAATAATAATAATAATAATAATAATAATAATAATAATAATAAAATAAATCAGAATCAAAATAAAAACCTAGTCTAATACATACCTTCAATCTCTGTTGACCTTTTGACATTCAGATTTCTTCATTAACCATTGGAAAGTGACACTTGGAATGACCATCAGACCAAACATTCCGTTTTGTTTGATCTGGGGTATAGTGACAATTTCCAGCCATAGCAAGTGCAACTTTTGAGATAGAAAGGTTATCCTGGGCACAAATTGAAGCTTACAAACTTGGGAAGTTTTCTATATACATGTGAAGCAGTGATGTTGTTGAAAAATGTCATTTTTGACAAGAATTTGTCGTACGGACAGTAATTTTTTTGTCTTTCTGGAGAAATTGTGGGTGATTTTTTTTAAATAGCATGGCAGCAGGTCCCAGAAACTTATTTTTTTACTTTCCCCTATGTTTCATGATACTCCCTGCCAAATATCATACACTCATGACTATTTGTAGTAACTAAATCGGGGCTTACAGTATTTATACTGGGATTTTGGCGCTTTGGGCATCAAAGGGTTAATATTTAAAAATGCTCAAGGTATATCACCGGGCACCCTCTTGGATTTTGAAGAGGAACCCCCCAGCTACAAGAAACAGCAGAGAAAAAAACTTTATCAGACGAAACAAGGTTCAACCCCATGGCTCCCGGACTAATAGATAGATAGAGATAGATAAGTTTATTGGTCACATGCAAAGCTAAAACCAAGGTTAAAAAACAGTGCAGTGAAATGCAAAAAAACCAAGCTCTCGACTTTACCAATGAAACACAAAAGTAAAATAAAAATATATCATACCTCACATTCCCTCACTCACACACACACACACACACACACACAAGATAAAAATAAATATAATAAATAAGGAAGCCCATAAGAGTCCTTAAGATCATGGCATGTTCATACATAGGACCCTTTTTGGGAAAAACAGAGAACATAGGACCCTTTTGGGGAAAAACAAGGAACTGACCCTTTTTCAAAAAAGCATGGTAGCCATGGTGTAACTCTGGTTTGCCTGCATCAATTTCAGTCGCGTTTTTTGCACCAGGACAACGATTTAGGGGTCAAAAATGACCGGAATTCTCCTTTAAAGTGCACAGTCCCATCTAAATATACAGATAAAGTAAAGTAAAGGACCTACCTGCTCCTCCTCTGTCCTCCTCCTCCTCCTCCTCCTCCTGCTGTCAGCTGACGGCCGCAGTGAGAGCCGCCGCCTGCTCCCATTAAACCGCCCGGACCGGACCCGACCCGGACCCGGGGCTCACATGGAACCGGGACCGGGACCGGTAGAAACCTCCTCCACCGCCGGACACCGACACTCTCCTGCTCCCGGTGCTGGTCCTGGTCCCGGTGCTGCTGCCTGCCGCCGGTCCCGGTCCCGGTTCTCCTTCTCCTCCTCCTGACGTCCGCTGCTGAGAGCGCTGTTAGCCTGTTAGCTCGTCCGATGCTAACTCACTAACGGCCGTTAAACCGACTTTCTCTCGCGCTGCCGTTACAGTCGTGACTCGGCTAAATGAACGGACCTTTCTCCTCTTCTCCTTCTTCCTCTGCTTCCTCTAGCTCGGTTTGGCTCGGCTCGGCTCGGTTCGTGTGTGAAAACCACAACAAAATACTCAGTCAGACTCGTTTTCACCTCTGTTAGCTCGTCACCCACCGGAAGTTATGGTTCAACTGGAAAATACCTCCGGACGGAACGTTGCTCCGCTGAAGAACGTTCCACGTTTTTTAAACAAAAACTTTATTTAAACGTTGACAGAAGAGAAATAACGCCTAAAAGACAAAATGACAAACGATTAAAAAAAACAAACAAACAAAAACATTTATATAGGCCTATAAAAAAAACAAATTAGCGTGACAAATTAATGAAATTTAAAGATTTAAAACGTTTGTCAAAAACTTAACACCTTTATACACCATTAGGCTATATATTATTATATAGCTATGGTTTTTATATTTTGTAAAGAACCTTTTCCTCTTTTATCCTGCTTCATAATTGTTATGTTTAAGGTTTTAAAGTCTTCTGTGTTTATGTTTTCTAGAAACCTGCCTTGGGACTGCAGCTGAAATTTAGCAGTTGTGCTAAGTCCGGCACATTTACACTGATGCTTAATGCGTCAGTGTTGATGAATGTGCACTGTCCCAATTCAATAAATAAAGAAATAAAATGAAATGTTGTGTTATGTTAGTTGTGTAACTTTATTACGCATTTAAGTCCATGTACAAGTCTATATTGTGTTCCACTTCTACTTATTACTAAAAAATAAAATAAATAAAAGCTTGATTGTAAACTTTGTGTGTTATGAGAACATAGACATAAATTCATCATGACATAAAAACATAATGTCCTCAAAAGGCTTTACAACACAGAGAAGAACAAAGTAATAAAACAATCTTTATTGTCATCACACCACAGGTACAGTGGAATTGGCATGGCTTCTCCTCTATATAAAAAAAATAAAAATACAAGGACAAATAAAATAGCCTATAGCCTACAATACAATTTCTCATGACATAAAAACACAAATGGTTTTACAACACAGAGAAAAAAACACCACAGGAGGAATTAAATTGTGCAAATTGTTGAAATATGAACACAAAGTTAAATAAATGTAAAAATATGAATGAGACATAATCAGAAAAGGCAGCAACAATTGTCTCTTTCTATCGTTTTAAAAATGTCTGTTTCATGATTATAATAGCCTAATAATTGAATACAATATGTAGCCTATTATCTGTTTTTACATTGTGTGTCTTGTACATGGACTTCAGTGCGTCATAAAGTTTAACATAACACAACATGGCAATTATAAAGCAGGATGAAAGAGAAAAAGTTTCTTTACAAAATGTGTGAAATACTTCAGAGAAAAAAACATGCAGCTAATAACAACAACAGTGTGTGTGTGTGTGTTGCCATGGTTACAGAGCTTTCTCTGACATCACTCATTGTTCCTGTGACAGTTGGAGCTTCATCATGTTGACGACCATAACATTAGTGTTTTTCTTCTTCTGCTGCTGCTGCTTTTAACGCGTCCTCCACCTGGAACAAGACAACAGGAAGTGTGTCATCACCCTCCAACACAACAACAACAACAACAACAACAACAACAACACATCACTCACTTTATTATTCTGTATTTCTGCAGTCTGAAGGTCTGTGCCTTTTATAAACCCTCCTGTCCTTCTGTTCCCTTCCTCCATCTTTCTTTCCTTCCTTTCCCCTTCCTTCTTTCCACAATCCTTCCTTCCTTCCTTCCTTCCTTCCTTCCTTCCTTCCTTCCTTCCTTCCTTCCTTCCTTCCTTCCTTCCCTTTGTCCTTACTTTCTTCCTCTTTTGATCCAATTGACCTGATCTGTTTCTTCCTTCCTTGAACGAATCTGCTCCCTCCCCATCTTTCTTTCCTTCCTTTTCCCTTCTTTATTTCCACAATCCTTCCTTCCTTCCTTCCTCCCTTCTTTCCCTTCGCCCATCCTTCTGCTTCTTTCCTTGACCTAATCTGTTCCCTCCCTCCCTCCATCTTTCTTTCCTTCCTTCCTTTGTCCCTTCCGTTTTCCTTCCTTCACTGCTTCGTTCCCTTCGTCCTTCCTTTTTGACCCAATTGACCCAATCTGTTCCCTCCCTCTTTATTTCCTTCCATTCCTTCTTTTTCCCTTCCTTCCTTCCTTCCTTCCTTCCTTCCTTCCTTCCTTCCTTCCTTCCTTCCTTCCTTCCTTCCTTCCTTCCTTCCTTCCTTCCTTCCTTCTTTCCTCCCATCTTTCCCTCCGTCCTTCCTTCCTTGACCCAGAAGGACAACATTAAGGTTTTAAACACCTGAAATCTTCACATTCAGGTTCATTGTTGATCTAAACTGACCTGTCTGACCTCAGATCTGACCTGGGATCAGTCGGATGAGACGATGATGATTGACAGAATATGTTTCGTGTGTGTGTGTGTGTCCCAGTTTCCAGATTAAAATCCTGTTTCAGGTGTTTGTGGTTTTAAACAGTTTAAGCTCCTCACCGTGCTGATCTGAGACCAGATTAATGTGACTAATGAAACACAGATTAGAGGATTAAAGCAGCAGCAGCAGCAGCAGCAGCAGCAGCAGCAGCAGCAGCAGCAGATAAACCTGCAGCTCCATCGGTCCAGAGGATGGAGAGACAGAGAGAAAGACAGAGATAGAGGAGGAGGTGAAGAAGACATGATGAAGACGATGAGTCGTAGGAGAACCAGCTCGTCTGCAGCGTCCGGCTTCATGTTCAGGTTCGTCTGCTTCTACTTCCTGTTTCTGTTAACGAGCTGCTTCAGTCTGAACTCGTTAGTCTCAGATCAGACCTGAGACCAGTTCTGAGACTAGAACCTCACACACAGACCGGATTTTCAGAATAAAGTTTTGATATTTGATATATTATTTAGTTTAGTTTAGTTTAGTTTTTTTATTTGCACATTATAAAACCTGTATAAACAATGGAAATAATGAAATTAAACATTGTGCAGGAGAGGTAGAAGCCAAAAAAGGCTGATAAAAATAAATACCTCCCCTATGTAAAAAAAACAACAGTGGTGGTCTTCAGAGTAGGAAGACAACACAGAAACTCACAACATAACAAAAAAAACTGAAAAGAAAGAAAAACAAGGGGAAAAAAAGACAAGTTAACATAGAAAAATGAAAAATACTGAATTAATAAAAAAAAAATAATGAAAAAGGAAAAAAAAAATTAAATTACAAATTGACAGATCCAGAAATGCTACAAATCTGAACTAAAAACTGATTTTTTCAGTTTTTTATTTTATTTTTTGATATTAAACATGAACAAAAAGTCACATTTATATTTAATTAACACAAATAATCTGAGACAAACTGACTATCTATCTATCTATCTATCTATCTATCTATCTATCTATCTATCTATCTATCTATCTATCTATCTATCTATCTAAATACAGTGCTGCTGTGACTTCAGACCAAAAGACGTCAGAAATAATGAGACAAAAAAATCTATAAAAATAAAAGAACAAAAACATCGACAATCAAAATTAATAATTGTAATGTAAAATACAATAAAATAAAATTGTCACTATAATCATTCTGCTGCTTCTCCCACTGAGAAAATCTGTGTTTCATTCTCTTTGTTTTAAAAAGTTACAACAAACTGGAATTAAAGAATTTAATAGAATAAATCATTTTTGTTTTTGTTTTTCTTAAACAGTGAAATTTAACAATGAATTTTAAATGTGAAGCTGTTTTCAGACTGATTATAACACACACACACACACACACACACACACACACACACACACACACACACACACACACACACACACACACACACACACACAGCTGGATGTGACAGATGTGATTAGAGGAGAGAGTCCACGATGTTCACCAGGACAGAGCTAATCTGGCCCAGACCGGTTCACATCTGGACCAGTAAACGACCAGTAAACATCTGGACCGGTTTGGTTCTAGCAGCCAGATGTGGAGTTCTGGTTCTTCAGGTTCTGTTTCCGTCCTGCAGTCGTCTGCCCGGTTCTCCAGAGGAGGAATCGAACCGGGTTCTAGTGAAGCCGCAGTTCCACCTGCACCTCTGGCTCGGCCTCGTCCTCCACAGCTGGATCCTGGACGTGGGACGGCCCGTTGTCATGGTAACGGGAACACGACAACCGCATCAGTTTCTGTTCGGTTACTACGACAACGGAAGTATTACTGTAGTAGGGCCACACTGAGAAAACATTTTACTGTCAGACTTTGAGAATAAAGTCATAATATTTGAACCTGTTGTTTTAGGGTGTATTCACACCTGCAGTGTTAAGCGGCGTTCACACCGGACGCGATAGACGTGAATGGAGCAGCAACTCTACATTGAAAATCAATGTAAATGGCGCAATGACACGCGATGCAGGCGGAGGCGGTGCGAATGAAGCGTCTGGAGCGGCGCGAATAAAGTTGAAAATCTTGAACTTTTCAGGCGGCATCGCACCGTGACATCCAATCAGCGCCGAGTTCAAGCTGACGACGTCACTTCTCTGTACGGTTGTTTACACTCAGACCAACATGAAGGAGAAGCTAATTGTATATGAGCTGTGTGTGGGCACCGCTGCCGTCTTCTACACAGAGTGAACAAAAAAACACACACACACACACAGTGAACCCAGACACGACGGCGGTGGTTTTCCGGTGTTTCTGAGACTTGTACAGCAAGTAGGCTACAGTGCAGCAACGGTGGTGATATCAGCCACGATCGACGTGGAAAGAGAGCAGGTTGAGACCGGTTTTCTAATTAACGGGCGGAGCGTCTAGCGCGAATGACGCGATGGAAGCGAATGATCCAAAATGACCAAGCGGTGCGAATGAAGCGTCTGGCGCGATTATATTCGCGTCTATCGCGTTCGGTGTGAACGCCGCTTTAGTGCGCACTAAATCTGGTGCGCACTAAATTTGGTCCAGTTTGGGTCGGTGTGAAAGCAAATCGCACTCTAATGCACCAAAACTAGTGCGGCCTGAGGAGGTGGTCTCGTCTCGTCTCGGTTCGGCTCCAGCCGAACTCTGGTGCACTAGTTTAGGTGTGAAAGCAACCGCACTCTGGTGCGAGCCAACTGCCAGGCGAACTCAACACGTTTGAGCTAAAAGGGCTCCCGTAGTCACTGACAACGGGTTAACGCAGCGGGGAGACCACCCGGTGCTCCGGTGCTGCGGAGCTCTGTCCCCACAAACGAAGCAGCAGCAGCAGCCGGTCGCTGCGTGTCCGCTGAGTCCGCTCAGGTCGGCGGGTCCGTCCCTCGGGTCCGCGGAGCAGCTGGTTACCGAGCAGCGGAGGTCCGTGTTTAACGTTTAACCGGGAACTAACGGGACCGAGCTGGGTGAACGCAACCGGAAACCAGCCGGAAGTACCAAACAGAGTTATTCATGCAAACAATATAGAAATAAATGACCAGAGCTACTAACAACTGGCCCTACTGGAGTCTCCATCATGAAAGTTTTATCAATCAGCGCGTCCAGATTCCAGCCGGTAGTCATGGAGACGTGACGTTCTCCAAGTTTGGTCCCGAGTGATAAAAAGCAGGTGTGAACGCAACCGCACTAACTGAAAAATGAAACAATGTATCATTTTAACATTTGGTGCGCACCAGGGTGCACACTAACAGGTGTGAATACACCCTTATGCCCTCTACACACTGTGCGATTTTAGCAGTCTTATAAGACTGTTGCATGACACACTATGCGACGTGGAATTTACAATCTTTGCTACGACAACGGGTTTGATGCGGGCAGGTTGTACGACTGTGTTTATGAATCGTAGGTGACGTCAGCATCAGCTGCGTCACCATAGTTGCGGAGAAGCCGGTAGGAGCAAAACAAACGGAAAAATGAAGAAGGCAGCCCTTGTTATTGTGGCACTTTTGTGCACAGAAAAAAACTTGATAAAGAGGAAAAAGAGGAGGAGAATGTGGTCGCGGTCGTGGCTCGGGAAGAGAGGCCAACTTGGGATGCCGGTTTTGCAGCGAGAGTTGGAGGTATGTATTATTATCTAACGTTAGCGTAGCCTATCGGACGTGTATAACGGTTACTGACATGATTTGCAAAACACAAACACATTAGCATTTAACGTTACATACGCAATGAATAGGCTACTTGAGATGGCAACATTATTTCTGAACTGAATAGTGTCTTCACAGAGAGAGCTATTAAAAGTCTGCTTGTTGTACTGTATAGACAGATGATCAAAGCAGCTTCAGGAGTTTTCTCCGCATGGATGTGGACCAATTCAACCATCTGCTCCAACTGGTGGCTCCATATATTTCCAAAAACAACACCCAACTGAGACAGGCGATCAGTGCCAGAGAGAGACTATCCATTGCACTGAGATATTTAGCAACAGGTAGGCTAATTATCACTGTTCTCATGATCACTTATCTTATTATTATTTTACACACACGCACAGAAAAATGCATGCGTAAACGCGTACACCCACTCACATACCCGCACCCACATTCACGCACTCCTTTTTTATTTATTTACTTCTCTCTAAACCCAAATCCCTGATGGGGACATTTTTGTCCTCTAGGTGGCGCACTTTCTCCACTAATTTCACACTGGAAATGGTGATCCTCTTCATATTTGGTCCAGTTGTGCATGTTTTAATATTTAATTATATATTTAATTTAATAACACACATCATATACTATGCAATGTTTCATTGTGTAGCAAAAAAAACTCCTTTAGTTATGAAAAGGGACAATTTTGTCCTCTTATTTAGGGTACTCAACCCACACACAATAGTTTTTTACAATTTATCTCTATTTGACAGGAGAGTCGTTTTCTTCACTGAGTTTCCAGTATCGTGTTGGAAGGAGCACTGTTGGTGTTCTTGTTAAGAGGACCTGTAAGGCGTTGCATCATGTACTGAAGAAGGATTACCTGAAGGTGATATATATTGTGAACCAGCTGGATTGCAACATGTCAGACATAACTCTTACATTTGTAAAACAAATAAATCACATGTAAATAAATTGATGTTACATTAATGATTCTCCTCTGTCTGTTTTGTTCTGAGTAGACACCCACTACTGAGGATGAGTGGAGAGAAGTGGCCCGTGGCTTTCAGCACAAATGGCAGTTTCCCCACTGTCTCGGTGCCATTGATGGAAAACATATTGCCATCCTTCCACCAAGCAACAGTGGGAGCACCTTCAGGAACTACAAGTCTCATTTTTCTGTAGTCCTGATGGCTGTGGTAGATGCTAATTACCGTTTTCTCTATGCCAATGTTGGTACTCAAGGCCGAGTGTCTGATGGAGGTGTTTATGCCCACTCTGACCTGAAACAGGCAATAACCAGCAACCTCCTACATATTCCGCCAGCTCAGAGTCTACCTGGCACAGATGTTGTCATGCCTTTCATGTTTGTAGCAGATGAGGCATTTCCACTAAACACACACTTAATGAAGCCATACCCCTTCAGACAACTCGACCATGAGCAGCGCATCTATAATTACAGACTGTCAAGAGCTAGACGTGTGGTAGAGAATGCCTTTGGCATACTTGCCAATAGATGGCGAGTCTTTCTTACGGCCATTCCTCTAGACCCAGAGACAGTGTCCTGCATAACCCTTGCTGCCCTGTCCCTACACAACTACCTGCGAGCACAGGCCACAGACACCTACATCCCCCCTGCTCTGGTAGACATAGAGGACGAAGACCATCACATCATCCCTGGAAGCTGGCGCCATGGCACCACCCTTCAGTCAGTGCCTGCTGGCAGAGATAGAAATCCTACCAGAACTGCAAAGGAGCAGCGTGACAGACTGAAAGACTACTTTTCCTCACCAGCAGGTTCTGTGTCTTGGCAGGAACAAATGCTGTAATGTAAAGGAAGAAGTTGCTTAAAGAAGGTTGCTATAAGTTGGTTTGACATATAATAATCCTTATCAATTTGATGCATTTACATAGATCATTAGCAATAAATGGAAATATATGAAACTGGAATACTTGAAATCTCATTTTATTGTATTTTTACACAATTTCATTTCAGGTTTGTTAAATAAGAACAAAGACACGCACATCCCAAAAAAACATGAGGCTAGGTGCAGGTCCACAAAAGGAGATACAGGTAAAGAAAGAAGAAGACCGCACACTAGTTTAGCTCCCGTGACAATTTATTGTCACACACTGAGTGGTAACGTTACCACTCGGTAAATTGTCAGGGGAGCTAAACTAGTGTGCGGTCTTCTTCTTTCTTTACCCATAGGTTTGTTAAATAAAACATTAATAATAATAATAATAATGCAGTGTAAACATGAAAAATGCAAATAACTTCTCAATGGGATCTTTGCACAGCTCCACTACTTCCTGGACTTAATGCTGCTCCTTCATTTCCTGTCTTACATTATTGGACAACCTGATCAATCCAGGTGTGTCTGACCATTGTGACTACTCAGACACACCTGGATTGATCAGGTTGTCCAATAATGTAAGACAGGAAATGAAGGAGCAGCATTAAGTCCAGGAAGTAGTGGAGCTGTGCAAAGAGCCCATTGCTCAAGAACCCTGACATAAATATAGCTTATATCAACACTACTTCAACCATACATGAACTTGACATTAACTGTGTCAAAGTGTAGTGCTTGCTTTTAAAAAAAAACAACAACTTCTTAGTAATGCTCCTCATCTTGCTGGTCTGACGAGCCAGCCAGCATTCCCATGAAGCTACCAGGTGGATGAGGAGTCGAACTGGCAGGAGGCTGGTGATACGGGTGAAAGCTTCGGTGTGGTGCAGTGGAGAATGAATGATATGTTGGTTGTTGGACTTTGGTCATACTTCTCTCCTGTGCGTCATACAAAATGCGGGAAATTGACCGCCTCGCCTGCATCTTCTCCAGAGGGTCCTGGATCTGCCGCATCTCACTCGCTACATGTCTTCCAAATATGTCGTCCGAATCGTCACTGCTGGTGGCAGAATTACTTGCCACAACTTGTCTCAGGATTTCTATCTTTTCTCGCTCCAGGCTCAACTCATCCTTCGCCCCTGTCTTGCTGCTCCTTTGCCTGCTCCTTGCCCGTTGAGTGGGTGTGGGTGAAGAGGAACGGGACACTGGTTGGGATATGGTCTTGTCTATAGATAGTGACGACAAGTCTTCTGGGTGATCGTTGTCTTGTTGGAGGTCTTGTTCACCACTGCTCTCAGTCATGTCAGACACTGACAGTTGATCTGCCTGAATGATGGGCAAAACATAGTGTGATTTTTAAAGAGTTATGGCAGTGTTTTTATGTATCTTTTCAGTCACCAACAAGACATAACAGTCCACAAGGGATTAAAATTAATAAACTCATTTACAGTTGAGGACATAGTTATTAAAATTTCACTTTTAAAAAAATATTTCCCAAGTGCTGTTAAACAGAGCAAAGTTTTTTTTTTGTTGAAAACTAAAACAAATGACTGTTAACCAGCAAACTGTACTGTAACTGTAGGCCTAGATGCTAAATGGACAGCATGTAAACAACACACCCCTCTCACATTAGGTAATATGATAATTACACCAAGCAATAGTCCAGCTATTTACTTTGATGATGAAGAAATGCAAAGTGGGAATGTGAAATTTACACGTGCCAACATACCTCCAAAGTGCTTAACGCCTGGCGTGGCAAGACATGGCATTTAAGGAATGCCAGGTGTTTCAATATCCATTTTTGTCTTGTCGTGACATCCTTTGCCCCACTCCCACTCGGCTTTGGGTGGAGGAGCTTACCGTACTGGGTACGGAGGGAAGCCGCCCTGGTTACAACTTCTCCAACTGTGAAACATAACATTAAGATAAGATTAGATAAGACGTCCAAAGTTCCACACAAATAACAAACAAAACAACAAAAGCACAACATCCACAGAAAGCACACTGAGGGTCACATCTCTTCAATTAAGTGATCACTTTGTGTTGTATTTACCTTGTTTGGAATCATTTTCTGTGTCTAATTTTGTTATACAGTAGTTATTTTGTTTTTCTTCTACATTGACGCAGGCCGTGTAGCTGTATAGCTGTTGCATGAATTTGTTTGTTGGAGGGTTAGGGGTTACTGATACTATATGGGCACTACTGTGTGTGTGTGTGTGTGTGTGTGTGTGTGTGTGTGTGTGTGTGTGTGTGTGCGTGTGTGTGTGTGTGTGTGCGCGCGCTAGCTGCTAGCTAGCTGTTAGCTTGCTCACCTGGGAGTTGTAGTTCCTCCGCAATGGCTTTCCAAGCTGCGTCCTTTTTGACCCGGTCGTGGTAGCAGCTGGCCGACACATCAAAGAGGCACGGCTGCTGCTGCCAGAGCTCAACGAGTAGTTCTTCCTTTCTCGAGTTCCACATCTTTTGTTTTTGTTTTTGTTTACCGGCGTCCATAGTGAGTAACCGTTTCTTTTCTTCTTCTTCGTTTATTTGGGTTTCGCGGCGGTTGGTCGGTGTCGAGTGCGTCATTTCCTGCTGCATTTTTATTGGCTGATTAGTAGAGTCACACACACAGCTGTTACACTGTGACACTGTGACACTCAGCTGCTATTTTACTCTAAAATCAGTGCTCGTCCCTGTCACCTGCGCCACCTGATAGACGTCCATCAGCTGATTAGTAGACGTAGGTCGTAGCAGTTTTCTGACACTGTCAGAATTTAATCGCAGGTCGTCTTTGGTCGCAAGACGCTGACAACGGCCGTCGTAGAGCCTGTCTCACTGTGCGACGTAAGACGGCCGATTTAGAGCTACGACCAAAGATTTCGCCACGATTCTCCTACGATCCGCCGTCTTTCGTCTGCGACGGCCGAAATCGTACAGTGTGTACAGGGCATAAGAGGAAGAAATTTGATATAATGAGGCCGTGGAGCGTTTGGTGAAGTTGTACTTCAGTGTCGTAAAATTCAGATTTTTCTTGTAATGTTATGACTTTTTTCTAGGAGGGTAAAATTATGACTTTTTTCTCATAATATGATGACATTATTCTTGTAATGTTATGACTTTTTTCCACATAATATTACGATAATATTATGACTTTTCCCCTCGTAAAATTATGACTTTTTCTCATAAAGATTGTCTTTTTTCTTGTAATATTATGACTTTTTTCTTGTAAAATTATGACTTTTTCGCAAAATGTTATGACTTTTTTCTGCGTATTATTATCACTTTATTCTTGTGATTTCTTTTTCTTAACTTTTTTCTTGTATAAATTCTAACTTTTTTGTTGTAAAATTATGACTTTTTTGTCGTAAAATTACGACTCATTGTTGTAAAATAATGACTTTATTCTTCCCTTCGTAAAATTATGAATTTTTTCTCATAAAATCTGACTTTTTTCTTATATAATGACTTTTTTCTCGTAAAATTTCGACTTTTTCTTGTAATGTTATGACTTTTCTCCTGCATAATATTATGACTTTATTCTCATAATATAATTACTTTAAAATCATGACTTATTGTAGTAAAATTATGACATTATTCTTGTAATATTATTACTTTATTCTCGTATAATTCTGACCTTTTTTTTTCTCCCGTAATCTTATGACTTTATTCTCCTTATATTATGACGTTTCCTCGTAAAAGTATGACTTTCCTTGTAAAATTATGACTTTTCTCATAACATAATGACTTTATTCTCAAAGTCTGTGAATTTTTTTTTCTCTCAATGTGTCCCTAATACTCTGTCGTGGTCTACAGATCATATTGAAGTAGTTTTTTGTTTCCTTGATGTTTGAACTTCCTGTGTTTTCCTCCGGCTGCAGCTCCTCGTCCCCTCCGACCTGTTTCCTCTGAACCGGCCCGGAGCGGCGGATTGTCTCCACTTCCTGTACAACGTCACGGCGCCGCTCGTCCTGCTCCAGGTGCTGGAGCGCAGCCCCAGGACCCCGCCCCCCGTCGCCGTGCGCCTCGGCCTCGTCTCCATCGTCATGGCGACCGGCTTCCACCTGGTGGCGGACTCGGTGGCCCGGCGGCTGCTGCTGATTGGCTACGAGCTGCACCTGTCCGTCAGGGAGAACGAGGTCATGAGGAAGCTGGAGCCGCCGGCCCTGGTGGGATCACACACACACACACACACACACACACACACACACACACACACACACACACACACACACACACACACACACACACACACACACACACAAGGATTTATGATGTCATATATGATGTCACAACTGAAGGTCGACTTGTTCTGAGGCCAATTAATCAATCATTAATTGATTGATTCGGTCAAATCGAAGTAGAAACTGTCTCCTTTAAAGGGATAGTTCACCCAAAATTCAAATTTCACTCATTAATATCTCCTCCCCCTCATGTGGACTAAGGGCTGGGAGAAGTTTCAGAGTCCTCCGTGGCTTCTCTGAGTTACAGCGGGGTCTCGGCGTAGCAGTGCATGTCCATATAACGGTTGCAAATGGATACCAACTGTCTTCGTAACAAAAAGACACACCAAAAAACATCCAAATACCTCCATGCTGCTCGTATGTAATGTCCCTCTTGTATTGAAGCCCCGACGCGAGATTTGCACTGACACAGGAAGAGCAGTGAACTGAGACACTGGGAGCTTCCGTTACAAACAAGCTTAAAATATAGACTTATTTAATTTTTTTCGGAACAATTTCTCATGTCGGGGCTTCAATACAAGACGGACATTACAGACGAGCAGTATGGAGGTATTTGGATGTTTTTTTGGTGTGTCTTTTTGGACGAAGAAAGTCCACATGAGGGGCAGGAGATAATGAGTGAAATTTGAATTTTGGGTGAACTATCCCTTTAATAATTGATTCAGTCAAATTGAAGTAGAAACTTCTCCTTTAAGTTTTAGTTTTAGTTCTTGTTGTAGTTGTTGGTTGTTTCAGACGGTGTGTGTGTGTGTGTGTGTGTGTGTGTGTGTGTGTGTGTGTGTGTGTGTGTTTCGTCTCTAATGTGATCTGGGATTTTATTCCTCATCCAATATCGGAGCGAATGTTGTCTGGAAGCATCCGCAGCCGAGAGGGAAACGAACGAGACAGAAACATTAAATCAACAGCATCCAGATGTTGTTTCATTTCACAGGTCGACGCCTTCGAGCTCCTCTTCTACTACGACCACACTCTGGGCCATCTGATGTGGTAAGGCGGGGTTTCCATGGTAACAAATGTTGAATATTAAAATCTAATTTATCAGAAATGTACATATTTTATAATAACTGATTGATTTGGGTTTGTTTTTTTTAACCAGAAATGAAGAATCTGTTGATTTAAAGGTTCATAAACACTCAGAGAAACAAGATCCTGATGGTGTTTATCCAGGTGGTGAGGGGGCGGGGCTTAGTTGTGACATCACAAAGTGACAGGAAGTCCTGACGGCTGGTTTTTAAAGGCTCAGTTTCTGAATACAGGCTGTGTGCATTTCTCTGTGGACTGAGACTTTGATACTTTCACAGTATTAATATAGAACCTAGAGCTGCTTTATAATCACACTACACATGGACATCTACCTTTATACTGTATGGAGCTTTGATACAAACATCTACCTTTATACTGTATGGAGCTTTAACACAAACATCTACCTTTATACTGTATGGAGCTTTAACACAAACATCTACCTTTATACTGTATGGAGCTTTAACACAAACATCTACCTTTATACTGTATGGAGCTTTAACACAAACATCTACCTTTATACTGTATGGAGCTTTAACACAAACATCTACCTTTATTTTGAAGGAACTTCAATAGAAACATCTATAAACAGACCTGGAGTCAGTTTATCTCCAGAACAAACTCACTTGTCTTTATAACATAATATTTATAACTTTGATAAATTGAACCAAATATTTTGAAATAGTTCATTTCTTGGTCTAAAGATGAAGAGCTGCTCCTCCAGGACTCGGTCTGATCCAGAACCAGAACCCTGAACGCATCTGGCTCAGACTTAAAGGGATAGTATCATTTTTTTAAAAGTGGGGTTGTATGATCTCCAAATAGCCCCTAAGTACTTTAATTGCAGTAGAAGACTCTCTGCACTCCTCCCGTTAGCAACGCCAGCCCATAATAGCTCTGCCCAGAGATTTACAACATACAGTGTTGTGAACAGACCCAAAGAAACGGCCTATTTTCACGGCCTAAAAGAGGTTTTACCTGAAAAAAAATACACAGTTCCATTGTTCACTATAATATAATTTTTTCCAGCCCTTCAAAGTGCAGGAAAACACACAGTTTTTATTTGGACCGAACCAACTCACGTATCCCTCCGCCCAGGGTTAGCGCCCGCCGATCAGCAGTTGGTTCGGTCCAAATAAAAACTGTGTTTTTCCTGCACTTTGAAGGGCTGGAAAAAATTATATTATAGTGAACAATGGAACTGTGTATTTTTTTTCAGGTATAACCTCTTTTAGGCCGTGAAAATAGGCCGTTTCTTTGGGTCTGTTCACAACACTGTATGTTGTAAATCTCTGGGCAGGGCTATTATGGGCTGGCGTTGCTAACGGGAGGAGTGCAGAGAGTCTTCTACTGCAATTAAAGTACTTAGGGGCTATTTGGAGATCATACAACCCCACTTTAAAAAAATGCTACTATCCCTTTAAATGTGAATCAGACTCATCTTCAGCAGCTTCTTCTCTTCTTCTCCTCTCCTCCAGGTTTGTTCCCTTCTTCCTGGTCCTCCTGCTCTTCTTCAGTGGTAGTTTCTGCAGCAGCAGTGAGGAGGTGCGGTTGCCCTCGGCAGCGTGGCTGCTGCTGGCGCCCAACAGCGCCTACTACTGGTCAGTGTAATAGTTACCTACAGGTATATATGACTGATGGAGCGTTCAGGTCAGAGTCTAGTCACTGTGGATGTACGGAGCGGAGCGGCCATCTTGGATCTTGAGCTGACAGTTTCTGAGGTTCAGACCTGATGTCTGTGATGCTGAGAGAAACAACAGGAGCAGATGGAGCTCATCTTCAACTCTTTCTCCCCTCCTCCCTCTTCTCTTCTTCACCCCTCCTCCTTTCACTGTTCCTCCCCTTCTCCCTCTCCCTCCTCCTCTTCCCTTCTTCCCCTCTTCTTTCTCCCTTCCTCCTCCTTCCCCTTCTACTCCTCCTCCCCTTCTCTTCCTCCTCCCTTTCCTCTTCTTCTTCCTCCTCCTCTCCCACTCTTTCTCCCCCTTCTCCCTCTCCCCTTCTTCCTCTCCCTCCTCCTCTTCCCTTCTTCCCCTCTTCTTCCTCCCCTCCTCCTCAGCCTCCCCCTTCTACTCCTCCTCCTCTTCTTCCCCTTCTCTTCCTCTTTGTTCTTCCCTTCCTCCTATTTCACTCTTTCTCCCCATCCTCTTCCTTCTCTTCTTCCCCTTTTCTTCCTCCTCATTCCCATCTCTCTCACTTCCTCTTGTATACTCTTCCCCCTCCTTCTCTACCACTCCCCCCTCCCCTTTTCTTCCTCCACCGCCTCTTCCTCCTCCTCTCTCACCCTCCCCCTCCCCCTCCTTCTCCTCCCCCCCTCTCTCCTCCTCCTCATCCTCCTCTTCCTCCTCCTCCACCACACAGAGCTTTGTTATTGTTACTTCCTGGTTCCTGGTGTTTTTATAGTGTAACAGTAAAAGGTGACTCAGCAGCAGCAACAGGTGAGTCAGCGTCATGTGACTCAGCAGGTGGTGAACAGGTGAGGAGTGACACAAACAACAGCTCAACAAAAACTTTATTGATCCTGGAGGAGCGACAGTGAACACGAGCTGTGAGCAACAACCTTACACTGCAAAAACTCAAAATCTTTCCAAGAATATTTGTCTTATTTCTTGTCAAAATGTCTCATTTCTAGTCAAAACAAAACTCTTTCCACTTAAAATAAGACTCATCACCTAAAAATGTACTTGTTTTAGATCATTTCACTTGTTTCAAACTGATTTTCACTTGAAATAAGTAGAAAAATCTGCCAGTGAAAGCAAGTTTTTGGTGCTTGTAATAAGAACTTGCTCCACTATCAGATTTTTCTACTTATTTCAAGTGAAAATCTGCTTGAAAGAAGTAAAAAGTGTCTAAAAATAAGTTACTTTTTCTTATTTTAAGTAGAATGAGATTTGTTTTGACTAGAAATGACATTTTGAGTAGAAATAAGACAAATATTCTTGGTAAGATATTTGAGTTTTTGCAGTGTAAAGTTAACTGTGACTGTACTCATGGTGTCTGGTTCTACACACACACACACACACACACACACACACACACTGAAACTGTAACTAGTGTGTGACACCTGAGTGAGTGTGTAGTAATAATTGATCAGTTTCACTTCTCAGGTTGTTGCTGACTGGAGCACTCACAGATTAAAGTGCTCGTGAGTTTTGACTCTTTAAATAAAAACTACGACTCAGCTGTAAAAAAAAAAAAAAAAATCTGCTGAATCACTCTCACATGTTTCTTTTCCTCCATGATTTTCTATTTATTTCAGTTCACAATGTTTTTAAATTTCACACAAGGTGCACTCAGAGATTGTGGAAACTGCTGCAGAAATTGTTTGGTGATGTGTTCAAGGAACCCTGGAGAGTCGGACAAACTCATTTTATACCACAGCAAACAAAATGAAAAGTAAATGACAAAACAAATGTTCAGTTTAAGCAAAAAATAAATTGAACTCCCTTATTTATAATAACTAATAATCATGATAATTGTTGGATTATTTGGTAACGCTTTCATTTACAGCCCGTTAATTATGTAACAATGTCGAAAAATAGCCTTGAAATTACGTGACAATGTAAATAATTAGTCTAGAAATAACAATTAATTACGTATTAACGTCAAGAAATAGTCTAGAAATTACAATTAATTACATGATAACGTCAAGAAATAGTCTAGAAATAACAATTTATTACGTGATAATGTAAAGAAATAGCCTAGAAATAACAATAAATTATGTAACAATGTCAAGAATAGCCTTGAATTAACAATTAATTACACAATAATGTCAAGAAATAGCCTTGAAATAACAGTAGATTTCATAGTAAATTAAAGGGTTACCGATACTTATATTATAATTTATATTATTCTGTTGTTATTAAGAATAATATTTTATTAATTATCTGTTGAATCAGCGGTAGGCCTACAAAATGTTTCGCTGACTGAACATCTTGGTTATTTAAGGTGAATTAACAGGTTGTCGTGTCGTGTTGTGATGTCATAACGAGCTGATGACGTCATCGCTGTGTTTCCCACGGCAACAGGTACCTGATCGCCGAGGGCCAGACCTTCATCCTCTTCACCTTCACCTTCTTCGCCATGGCCGCCACGGTGATGCACCAGAGGAGGCGGGGCCTGGTTCCCGACGGCAACGGCCTCTTCATGCTCTACAGGTAAACTACAGTCTCCATGGCAACAGCAGCATCTACGTTTAGTCTGAGAGGTGAAGAACGAGACGAGGGAACGAGGCTCCTCCTCCTCCTCCATCTTCTCTTCTTCCTGCTCTTCCTCTCTTTCTCCCCTCTTCCTCCTCCCTCTCCTCTTCTTCCTTCTCCTCTTCTTCCGTCCTCCTCCCTCTCCTCCTCTTCCTTCTCCTCCTCCCTCTCCTCCTCTTCCTCCTCCTCTTCCTCCTCCTCTTCCTTCTTCTTTTCTTCCTCCTCTTCCCTTCTTCCTCTCTTCTTCCTCCCCTTTGTCTTCCTCCCCCTCCTCTTCCTCCTCCTCCTCTTCCTTCTCCTCTTCTTCCGTCCTCCTCCTTTCTCCTCCTCCTCCCCTACCAATCTTCCTCCCCCTCCCCGTCCTTCTCCTCTTCCTCCTCCTCTTCCTCCTCTTCCCCTATTATTCATCCCCTCTTACTCGTCTCCCCCTCTTCCACTTTCTCTTCCACTCTTCCTTCTCCCCTCTCTTCTTCTTCCTCCTTTCTCCTCCTCCTCCCCTACCAATCTTCCTCCCCCTCCCCGTCCTTCTCCTCTTCTTCCTCTTCTTCCCCTATTATTCATTCCTTCTTCCTCCTCCCTCTCCTCTTCTTCCCCTATTATTCATCCCCTCTTCCTCCTCCTCTTCCACTCTTCCTCCCCTCCTCTTCCCCTATTATTCATTCCTTCTTCCTCCTCTCCCCCTCTTCCACTTTCTCTTCCACTCTTCCTTCTCCTCTTCTTCCTCCCTCCTCCTCCTCTTCTTCCTCCTCCCTCTCCTCCTCTTCCTTCTCATCTTTCTCCTCCTCTTCCTTCTCCTCTTCCTCCTCCCTCTCCTCCTCCTCTTCCACTCTTCCTTCCACTCTAACTCCCCCCATTTCCTCCTCTTCCTTCTCCTCTTATTCCTCCTCTTCCCCTATTATTCATCCCCTCCTCCTCCTCTCCCCCTCTTCCCCTTTGTCTTCCTCCTCCTTCTCCCCTTCTTCCTCTCTCCTCCCCCTCCTCCTCTTCCTTCTCCTCTTCTTCCCCCTCTCCCCCTATTATTCATCCCCTCCTCTCTTCTTCCTCCCCCATCTTCCACTCTTCCTTCTCCCCCTCCTCTTCTTCCTCCTCCTTCTCCTCCCCCTCCCCCTCCTTTTCTTCCTGTAACAGCAGCATGTTTTGCCCAATAACTTTTTCTGTATATGTCTATCTTTATCTTTATTCTATTCTATTTTATTTTATTCTTTTTATATGAATCCTAAAGTGCATGCTTATATGTCCAGAAATAGCCTAGAAATAACATTTAATTATACGATAATGTCGAGAAATAGCCTTGAAAATGTTATGTTTATATGTATTTTTTGCACTAGACTAGAATATTTTAATTTATTCTATTTTATTTTATCTTATTTTATTGTTACCTTTAAACTGACCTTTCCTGCTCTGGGCAGTAAAATAATTTCTGTTGTCCCTCTGTGTCTCTGCAGCTTCTCTGTAGCTCTGCTGCTGCTGCTGGTCTGGGTCGTGTGTCTGTGGGACGACGGTGTCCTGAGGAGGAAACACCCCGGACTCATCTACGTCCCTCAGCCCCGCGCCGTCTACACGCTCCACATCCGCCGCCGCCAGCTCACACACACCTGACCTCGCTCTGAATTCACAATCCTCATTTACACGATCGGCCTTTTCATGGACAGCCATCAAAGACTGGAACTGGAAAGCAGAATAAACTTTTAAAATTTCTCTCCTAACTTAAAACAATGGCTACTGGAGAACCAAAGCTGCCTGCACTCTTAAAAGCGGGACACTTGCAACTCAGTTAGTTTCTTAAAAAATGTATCTTACACTGCAAAAACTCAAAATCTTTCCAAGAATATTTGTCTTATTTCTTGTCAAAATGTCTAAATTTTAGTCAAAACTAATCTCTTTCCATTTAAAATAAGACTCATCACCTAAAAATTAACGTGTTTTTAGATCATTTTCACTTGTTTCAAACTAATTTTCACTTGAAATAAGTAGAAAAATCTGCCAGTGAAAGCAAGTTTTTTGTGCTTGTAATAAGGAAGAAAAACTTGCTCCACTGTCAGATTTTTCTACTTATTTCAAGTGAAAATCTGCTTGAAAAAAGTAAAAAGTGTCTAAAAACAAGCTACTTTTAATGTGATGAGTCTTATTTTAATTAGATTTATTTTGACTAGAAATGACATTTTGACTAGAAATAAGACAAATATTCTTGGTAAGATTTTGAATTTTTGCAGTGTAGAACGCTTTAATGCATTATCTTCTTGTAATGGGAACTTCTTAAAAATGTTTTATCATATTTTGTATCATGTATGACTTAGCTTTTCTTCTTGACCATAGCGTACACCTTTCTCAAATGCATTGAACTCGGCTTAATCTTTTTAAATGTGGAAACTGTGTCTCTGTGCTGTCCAATTTTTGTTTGTGTCAGTTTATGTAACAGGTTTTCCCTTGTATTTTAGTTTGTGGTCTATATGTCTTCTGTGTTTTGCATGTTGGGAGACGCAGATGGAAATTAGCAGTGAGCTAAATCTGGTGCAACCATCTCCTCATTTCCTGCGAATGATTAATATCATTGCACACTGTCCCTTCATAAACAAAATAAACTAAACTAAATTAGACGCTGCAGATATGAAGACAGAGACTGATTCACCTAAACCGCTGCTGCACCTTCACATTAAAAGCATTTAAAGAGGAACTTTGCTACACTTGAACCTTAAAGGGATAGTAGCATTTTTTTTAAAAGTGGGGTTGTATGATCTACAAATAGCCCCTAAGTACTTTAATTGCAGTAGAAGACTCTCTGCACTCCTCCCGTTAGCAACGCCAGCCCATAATAGCCCTGCCCAGAGATTTACAACATACAGTGTTGTGAACAGACCCAAAGAAACGGCCTATTTTCGGCTAACCCTGGGCGGAGGGATATGTGAGTCGGTTAGGTCCAAATAAAAACTGTGTTTTTCCTGCACTTTGAAGGGCTGGAAAAAATGTTGCTTTTGTTTTATGTTTTTGCTGCCCTAAGAATTCTGGGAGCTGTAGTTTCAAACCAAGACTCTGATCACCTGAAGGTCCAGTCATGTCACGTCACAGCAGCCCGTCCTGCATCAGTTCCAGTTGTGCACATCTGTCCTGTGTTTCCTCTCTTCTGTCTTTTCTATCCAATAAAAAAAAACAAGACACTGATGAAGTCTGAGCTGCATCGTCTGTGACTCTCAGAGTGAACACTTCATGGTTCATGTTGTCAGACTCTAATCACAGCAGCTGCCTCCTCAACATGTTCGATTTCCCCTCGTAGCAGCTGCATCAATAATTAAACACTGAGCCTCAGAGCTGCTCAGCACTCACTTCACATGAGGCAGCCACAGAGGTGACGATGATGAAGAACTTGAACACGTATTGAACCGATATAGAGCATCTTCAGGGTCATTAATTAAAACTGCAACAGAAAAAAACACTAGTTTAAAATCAGCAGAAAGACATAAAGATGTTTGTGTTAAAGCTCCTTCAAAATAAAGGTAGATGTTTGTATTAAAGCTCCATACAGTATAAAGGTAGATGTTTGTGTTAAAGCTCCATACAGTATAAAGGTAGATGTTTGTGTTAAAGCTCCATACAGTATAAAGGTAGATGTTTGTGTTAAAGCTCCATACAGTATAAAGGTAGATGTTTGTGTTAAAGCTCCATACAGTATAAAGGTAGATGTTTGTATTAAAGCTCCATACAGTATAAAGGTAGATGTTTGTGTTAAAGCTCCATACAGTATAAAGGTAGATGTTTGTGTTAAAGCTCCATACAGTATAAAGGTAGATGTTTGTATTAAAGCTCCATACAGTATAAAGGTAGATGTTTGTATTAAAGCTCCATACAGTATAAAGGTAGATGTTTGTATTAAAGCTCCATACAGTATAAAGGTAGATGTCCATGTGTAGTGTGATTATAAAGCAGCTCTAGGTTCTATATTAATACTGTGAAAGTATCAAAGCCTCAGTCCACAGAGAAATGCACACAGCCTGTATTCAGAAACTGAGCCTACCAGCCGTCAGGACTTCCTGTCACTTTGTGATGTCACAACTAAGCCCCGCCCCCTCACCACCTGGACAACACCATCCAACAACTTGCAGGATTTGGTTTCTTTGAGTGTTTTATTCTGAAATCTGCTCTGTTTTAATTGGATCACTTTAAAAAACAGTCAGCCAATCAGAAGAGAGGCTCAGAGCCTCATGGATCAAAACCTTCAAAATAAAAGAACCCAACATTCAAAATAAAATTCCCCAAAAAAGGACATGAAGCTTCAGTGCTGCTTCCTGTTGTTGCGTTTCTCCTCTGAAGTCACTGAGTGGATTCAGTTTGGAGGAGAAAATATCTTCTGTATGAAACGCTGAGGTTCAGTGGTTGGGTTTAGTAAACAGGACTTGAAGTGAAAACGTCATGAAATCCATCAGAGCAGTTTGTTTGTTCAGCCACAGGAGCAGAAAATAGAGCTGGAGGCTGGGGGAGGGGAGGGCTGGGGTTGTTGTTATACAGAGTAGAGAGGAGGAAACACAATTTCACAGCTTGAAAGGACAGAACCATCTTCAGCCTGTTGTCTCTGCACAGTCCCAGCTCAGCAGCTCAACCAATCAGACATGAGATCAGGTTTAAAGGTCAATAACTCACATTAAACAGACAATAATTCAGGACTGAGCTCTCCTAAACCAAAATACAACTGTTCAACCTGTTCAACCAAAGATCCTCTACTTTGATAAGATGGCTCACAACAAGCTGTACCAATGATATTAAATGGTTCAGCTTCACTTCCTGTCTCCTAAAGTGGGCGTGGTCACCGTCCCTCCACCTCGTGTTGTGAACGTGTGTGTGGATTTATAAAAGTTGTCGGTAGAGGAAAGTTAGATATTTATATGGAGCGAAAGAATCGACCATAGTCTGAGCTGCTGCTGTTGCTGCTGGTCTCCTAAAGGGGACGGAGTCATGGTCTGCTGGTCTCCTAAAGGGGGCGGAGTCACGGTCTGCTGGTCTCCTAAAGGGGGCGGAGTCACGGTCTGCTGGTCTCCTAAAGGGGGCGGAGTCACGGTCTGCTGGTCTCCTAAAGGGGGCGGAGTCACGGTCTGGTGGTCTCCTAAAGGGGGCGGAGTCACGGGCTGGTGGTCTCCGAAAGGGGGCGGAGTCACGGTCTGCTGGTCTCCTAAAGGGGGCGGAGTCATGGGCTGCTGGTCTCCTAAAGGGGGCGGAGTCACGGTCTTCTGGTCTCCTAAAGGGGGCGGAGTCATGATTTGCTGGTCTCCTAAAGGGGGAGGAGTTATAGAGACAGGAAACTGACTTGTAGTGATTAGATTAACTAGATTAGATAGAACTTTATTCATCCCAATGGAAATTCTTATGTCAGGTTGCTCCAAAAGGAAATGTGCAAAGGAAATAAAATGAAATACAACGAGGACATTCTTAATGAAATATATCCTACAATGTCTAAAACTGTTCTTATTCACCTGCCCAGGGACTACGGATGGAAAGTAACTATATAAATCCGGTACAAGGCATCTCTTCTCATTTTGAGACATTTTATTTTGTACATTGTCCCTGATACAAATAAACCTATTAAACTAAACTAAACTAAAACGATAAAAATAGTGGAAAAATGTCAGTGATACAGATCAATCTGTAAATCCTCTGTAGACCTGAAGGACACGACACCTGCACAGAACATCTGGACAACGAAGGAGGAACTAGAGTTTGGCTTTTACAAGATGATAAGTTTTAAAAACATTTGGTGCCAAAAATCATCCTGTTGTTAAAGATGAACTGCAGTTTTTTGCACATTTGCTATTTGAGTGTTTGCCCCATTGATTTATTTATCAATTTAATTATTTATAGGTAAATCTGCGTTTTCTTTGGCCACCGTAGCACTTTAACAACATGAATTGTCGCTGTCTGGAGGAACTTTATTGTGATACGTAGATATAATTCATCCTCAGAGGGAGGGAGGGAGGGGGGTGTCATCCTCCTCCTCCTCCTCCTCCTCCTCCTCTTCCTGGATCGTCCGTCCACTTCCATTACCGTCCTCATCTTACAGCCGGGATCAGTTTCCTGAGCAGCAGCAGCAGCAGCAGCAGCAGCAGCAGACACACTCTCACACACTCTGAGAGACAATGGTGAGATAACGAGCTGTGTGTGTGTGTGAAGCTTCACGCTGTCCTTGTTTCCATGTTTCCCACCTGCTGTAACTTTCCTCTCCTCCACAGGCCAAGTTCCTGACCCAGGATCAGATCAACGGTAAGTCCTGCTGCGTCTGCTCTCTGCTCTGTCAGCGTCGGGCTTTTATTTTGGAGGGGTTCCAGAGATCAGACGAGGAGGAGGAGGAGGAGGAGGCAGCAGAGTTGTATTTAATCATCCGGCAGAGTTTCCTCCTCGTCACAGAGCTGCTCTTGTTCTGAGTTGGCGCCGTCGTTCTCTCGGGTCGTTAACGTGATTAAACACAAAGACTCGTTATGTGGACAAAAGGTTTTAGGCTAATGAGGAAGAAGCTGAGTCTCTGCTGTTGCTGTCTGTTCACATTGTTGTAAACTGACGTTTACTCGTCATCTGATTTAAACACGACTGAACCAGAACCAGAACCAGAACCTCCTCCTCCTCCTCATGGTCGTATCCCTCCGCTGCTCAGACTCTGTTCAGACTCTCAAGTTCCTGTTAGGTCTAAATGTTAACGACTTGTGTGACATTTTGTTGCTGTTGTTTAATGAAGTTGCTTCAAGATGTGAACTGCGGTGGCCAGTGGCGAGCACAGGGGGGGGGGGGGGGGGGGCAGGTGGGGCGGTCGCCCCCCCTCGTGGCCCAATTGTTGAAAAACGTGTGCTAAAGTGCCCTCTAGGAGCCAAAACGCATGCCTAAGTGCTCTCTTGGGAGCCAAAAACGCACGCTTAAGTGCCCTCTAGGAGCCAAAACGTGTGCTAAAGTGAACCTCATGGCAGCCAAAACGTGTGCTAAAGTGCCCTCTAGGAGCCAAAACACGTGTTAAAACAGGCCAAATCGACGTATTTTAGTCTTACGGTATTGATATTATAAAAAAGGCCAAATCGACGTTTTTTAGTCTTACGGTATTGATATTATAAAACAGGCCAAATCGACGTTAAAAAAGACCAATTTTTTTTCGACGCCGACCTGTGGTCGCCGGCCAAACGCACCATGTCGCTACAGTCTCACTCTTATCATTTTCTGCAACTTGGCAGCCCCGAAAGTGCCCTCTAGGAGCCACATCTAGGAGCCAAAACGCGTGCTAAAGTGCCCTCTTCAGTGGCGAGGACGTGCTATTATGTGCCCTTTTTTTTCCTTTTCGCCCCTGCCCTTCAAAAAGTCTGTGCACGCCACTGGCGGTGGCCCTGAAGGGTCAAAACACACAAAGATATAAACCTGCTACAAACTCAGAAAACAACTTGTGTTTCTGGAGGACACAATAAAGTGATGGACTAAAGACTAATGCTAAGCTAACAGTCCATGTGATCAATAACATGTGATATTGACGTTGTAATAAACCAAACAAACCCACTAACAGGAAGCTGTCTGCACAACTTCTAAAGTCAAGAAGAACAACAACTAAAGGCCGGTTGTTGCTAGGTGGCGTACATGAGCTGCAGGAAGTGACGTCCTAGAAAACAAGCAATCTTTACTTATCTGTGCCTAAACCCAACCAATGGCTTCACTTTTGCTTTTTTCCCCTATTTTACACCTGGACATGTCAGTTTTACTAAACTTAACCAGTCGGGAGTCCTCGAAGACTTTTGGTGAGATTCTACATCACTTCCTGCAGCTCATGTAGCTACGCCATCTAGCCACAATCCTAAAGGCCCCAGACCAGTCCCTTGCTTTTTTTGTGTCCCTTGCTTCATGGTGTCCCTGGCCAAAATCTTTGGTGAGCTCCGCCCACCTCCGATGACCTCACACTCCTCATCCTGATTGTGTGTCTGTGTGTCTGTGTGTTGTTGTTGTTGTTGCAGAGTTCAAGGAGTGTTTCTCTCTGTACGACCGTCAGAGGAAAGGAAAGATCGAAGCCCGGGAGCTGATCACAGTGATGAGGTGTCTGGGCTCCAACCCCACACCCTCCGAGGTCCAACGCCACCTGCTGAGCAACAACATAGGTAGCTACACTTGTTCACCTGGAACACCTGTTCACCTAGAACACCTGTTCACCTCTAACACCTGTTCACCTAGAACACCTGTTCACCCGGAACACCTCTTAAGGCCCATTTATACCCTACGATAAAAACGGATAGGCCTACAGACACTTTCGTCCGTATCGGGAGACCATTTCATCCGTCAGTGGATCTGTTGCCTCTGAGCTTACGAATCCGGAGTGCTCCGGATGAAACGGAGCACAAGCAAGCTGTCATTTATGACACACACTGCCCCCTGGAGGATGAGTTGCGTTACGTCATAAAAACTGTGAAACTGGACGGAGGAATGTAGGCCAGTTACGGAGAGAACGTTTGGTACGGATGGACAAATTTCGTCTGGATCTGAAGGTATAAAGCCGGCTTTAGTCACCACACAGTCACGGTTTAGTCAGTTATATTGACATCGTGTCAGCCCCGCCCCCAAAGCCGAGCCAGAATCTGAGCCTGTGACTTTGTGATGTCACAACAAAGCAGAAACCCAAAGCCCCGCCCACCACCATCCAACAACAACTTGCAGGATTTCAGTTTCTCTGAGTGTTTTATTTTGAAATCTGCTCCTTTTTTGAATTGGATCACTTTAGAAAACAGTCAATAGCCAATCAGAAGAGAGACTCAGAGCTTCCTCCTCTCTTCTGATTGGCTGACACCGACCTGTTGTTTTTCTAGAGCTCCAGAGAGAAGCTGAGCGAGAGAGGAGATGTTCAAGAGTAGAAGCTGAATCAAAAAGGTCTGAAGACACAAGAAACTCAGATGTTGAGTTTCTGTAAAAGTGTCAGGAAACAAAAACACAATAAAACTAAAAGAAATAAAACGACACACAACTGATCGAGCAACTAATCAACTGAGCAACAAACAAACAGGTGGCAGTGTGTGTGTGTGTTTGTGTGTCAGATTAAAGACCGGGTTGTCAACGCTGCATTAAGACATCGTCCATTCTTGCGTCTACGTTACATCACATTTCATCACAACACGACCTGGAACAGAGACTTCCTGTGGGTCACAGCAACAACACAACCAGACCACACACACACACACACACACACACACACACACACACACACACACACACACACACACACACACACACACACACACAGCTGGTTTTCATGTCGCCCACCTCTGTGATCTTATTTCAGCAGCTCTCCATCAGCATCATCGTCGACGTCTTCATCTTCACAGTCTGTCATCATCCTCATCATCGTAGGATCACAGGAGCTCAGCAGGAGCTTCAGGGAGAGAAACCTCACACACTCCTACACACAGACACACTTACACACACACTGGTCTTTAATCTCTGACTGAATTTAAATATTAAACACTCAGCTGCGTGAACTCGGTCTTTAACTTCTCGTCACTGCAGCTTTTATCAAACAAACAGCAGGAAAGTGTTTGTCTGGGACTATTTTCAGAGGAGGATTAATCCACGTTTGGTGCTGTGGCCAATGTGAGTGACAGCAGGCGACAACAGGTGTGTGTGTGAGTAGCGACTTTTATGATAAATAAGATCAAAACATGAAAGTCGTCTTCACACGAAGAAAATAAAGATAAAGACAAAGTAAATTTCACTCTGAACTGATCCATCAACACCAACCAAACAGGTGTCGAGACGTTGGACTGAGGGACCAACAAACAAACCCTCAACCAACCAACCAACCAACCAACCAACCAACCAACCAACCATCAATAAATCAATCAATTAACCAACCAACCAACCAACCAACCAACCAACCAACCAACCAACCAACCATCAATAAATCAATAAATTAACCAACCAACCAACCAACCAACCAACCAACCAACCAACCAACCAACCAACCAACCAACCAACAATAAATCAATTAACCAACCAACCAACCAACCAACCAACCAACCAACCAACCAACCAACCAACCAACCAACCAACCAACCAACCAACCATCAATAAATCAATCAATCAACCAACCAACCAACCAACCAACCAACCAACCAACCAACCAACCAACCAACCAACCAACCAACCAACCAACCAACCATCAATAAATCAATCAATTAACCAACCAACCAACCAACCAACCAACCATCAATAAATCAATCAATTAACCAACCAACCAACCAACCAACCAACCAACCAACCAACCAACCAACCAACCAACCATCAATAAATCAATTAACCAACCAACCAACCAACCAACCAACCATCAATAAATCAATCAATTAACCAACCAACCAACCAACCAACCAACCAACCAACCAACCAACCAACCAACCAACCAACCAACCATCCAACCAACCAAACAACCAACCAAACAACCAACCAACCATCAATAAATCAATCAATTAACCAACCAACCAACCATCCAACCAACCAACCAACCAACCAACCAACCAACCAACCAACCAACCATCAATAAATCAATCAATTAACCAACCAACCAACCATCCAACCAACCAACCAACCAACCAACCAACCAACCAACCAACCAACCAACCAACCAACCAACCAACCAACCATCAATAAATCAATCAATTAACCAACCAACCAACCAACCATCAATAAATCAATCAATTAACCAACCAACCAACCAACCAACCAACCAACCAACCAACCAACCAACCAACCAACCAACCAACCATCAATAAATCAATCAATTAACCAACCAACCAACCAACCAACCAACCAACCAACCAACCAACCAACCAACCAACCAACCAACCAACCATCAATAAATCAATTAACCAACCAACCAACCAACCAACCATCAATAAATCAATCAATTAACCAACCAACCAACCAACCAACCAACCAACCAACCAGGAGGATTAATCCACGTTTGGTGCTGTGGCCAATGTGAGTGACAGCAGGCGACAACGGTGTGTGTGTGAGTAGCGACTTTTATGATAAATAAGATCAAAACATGAAAGTCGTCTTCACACGAAGAAAATAAAGATAAAGACAAAGTAAATTTCACTCTGAACTGATCCATCAACACCAACCAAACAGGTGTCGAGACGTTGGACTGAGGGACCAACAAACAAACCCTCAACCAACCAACCAACCAACCAACCAACCAACCAACCAACCATCAATAAATCAATCAATTAACCAACCAACCAACCAACCAACCAACCAACCAACCAACCAACCAACCATCAATAAATCAATAAATTAACCAACCAACCAACCAACCAACCAACCAACCAACCAACCAACCAACAATAAATCAATTAACCAACCAACCAACCAACCAACCAACCAACCAACCAACCAACCAACCATCAATAAATCAATCAATCAACCAACCAACCAACCAACCAACCAACCAACCAACCATCAATAAATCAATCAATTAACCAACCAACCAACCAACCAACCAACCAACCAACCAACCATCAATAAATCAATCAATTAACCAACCAACCAACCAACCAACCAACCAACCAACCAACCAACCAACCAACCAACCATCAATAAATCAATTAACCAACCAACCAACCAACCAACCATCAATAAATCAATCAATTAACCAACCAACCAACCAACCAACCAACCAACCAACCAACCAACCAACCAACCAACCAACCAACCAACCAACCAACCAACCATCCAACCAACCAAACAACCAACCAAACAACCAACCAACCATCAATAAATCAATCAATTAACCAACCAACCAACCATCCAACCAACCAACCAACCAACCAACCAACCAACCATCAATAAATCAATCAATTAACCAACCAACCAACCATCCAACCAACCAACCAACCAACCAACCAACCAACCAACCAACCAACCATCAATAAATCAATCAATTAACCAACCAACCAACCAACCAACCAACCAACCAACCAAAACACATCTCCCTGAGTTTCCAGAGGTCAGAATGGCATCACCGTGTCCTTCAGAGGGTTCAGGAGCATGAAGGTTGAACTGAAATGAGACGAACCTGTTCTCTCATTGGTCAGAAATCTTACCCAGGAAAAGGTATGAATGGGCCTGAAAATTAAAACCTGGCCTGGCTCGAACCACGGTTGAAGACCGGACCCGACCCGATACGAGTTGATTGTAGGCTATATATTATCGACCTGAACTTGGTAAAAGAAAAGGAAGCCGACCTATATATTTTCGGCCTGAACCAAAACATGGAACATCAGCAGCGTGTCGTGCGTCGTGTCGGTTGCTGTGTCGATTACGTTCTCACTGCAAACAAATCGCTCAGGGGTTCGAATGGAAGCGAGCCAAGACCAGGGATCTTGGCTCGCTTTTTTTGTTCCGCATCCGAATCCAAATGAATCGATCTTTTAGGAGAAAGGCTGCCTGTTTTGGAACAACTTCTCCGAACAAGCTGGGATTCGCTGGTCCACCACTGTTTTCCTGAAGGGAGTGAGCAGCCAGATGGAGGAAGGCTGGGACGAGGACACAGCTGTTGTCTTATCTCAGAGTCTTTGTCCTGAAACTTCCTCCTGATGTTTCGTTAATATTCCTGCCCGTCCGCTCCGAGGCCTCGTGGTATTTGACCTGGCCCGCTCCGAGGGGAAACTCTCTGTGTACCGTCGGTAATTAGCTGCTCACAGTTTCCACATGGACAGTTTATTTAAAGTGTGTAAACTGTGGGCAGCTCCGCTCTTCACCTTCTGTTTTACTGCCTCACTGTTTGAACAACTTATTTCATATTGATGTGGTGATAATGATGGGATGTCATACTCCGACTCAATTAAGTGTCCTTATCTCTTCCTGCGTTGACATTTGAGATGATTACACCGGTCTAAAGTCAACATGTTGTTGCAGGTGTGAGCGGAGAGCTGGACTTCTCCACCTTCCTGGGCGTCATGCACCGGCAGCTCCAGCAGGAGGCGCCGGAGGAGGAGATCCTGGAGGCCATGAGGATGGCCGACAAGGAGCAGAAGGGATTCATCATGGCCGCCGAGCTGAGGGCCAAACTGACCGGGCTGGGAGAGAAGCTGACGGACAGAGAGGGTGAGACGGGAAACACATCGTTCCATCTTTCTGAATCTGTCAGATGGTGTGATGACAGCTTCCTTTATTTAAATGTGTCAAAAACAACGGAACTAATTACTGATTTTAGGAAGAGCAGTGTCAAGCCTTATTCATGCTTAGGAGGTACAAACTGTACAGACATACGAGTATCTCGGCACAGTTTTTGACTCGAAACTGAAATTCAGTGAGAATACGGATGAGTGAACACTGAGTGAGCAGCAAATCAAAGAGTTCATTTGCTGGGGAGAATGAGCTCTTTCGGTGTCTGTCAGGATATTTTATGTTTCTTTTACCAAACTTTTAACATTTTCTTTTAAATGCTGGTTTTATGTTTATCTGTCAAGGACAAAAAGATCCAGAAGGCCGATAGACTCGTGCACCAAACTGATTGTGAATGAATTGAATGAATGAATTTATATTTATTTTTATTTATATATTTATTTATTTATTTATTTATAGTGTCGTGCACCAATTAAGGCGCCCAGCCTATAAGGGCTTACAACACATTATCATCATATTTAGACACCAAACAAAATCATCAGAGCACAGACAAAACCCAAACAAAAACAAAAACCACATGGAATTCACATAAATAATTCACTTTTTGACCAGGCACTTTTTATGAAAGTATATTGTAAAGACTTCTTTTCTGAAGAACCATTCCAACTTTACCTCATCATCATCAACCCAAAACAACTCAGGTTTCACATTTTGCATTTTCTGAAACAAAAACTCCCTTTTCTGGCTTCGTCATATAACGGACAATGAAACACAAGATGCAGTTCATCCTCAATTACATTTAAATTACATAATGTGCATAGTCTTCCCTCCTCAGGTACTGAGTTAAACCTACCAACTTCTACTGCCAGAGGGAGAATCCCAGCCCTCAACTGGGCACATAAAGATATCTTGGATCTATCCAGTGGCAAAGTCACATAGGGTTCTGAACAATATACATTTTTTGATTGTGTGTTTCATAATGATTTTGTAATCATGCCCTCAGGCCGCGTTAACCTGCACGCAAAACAGATTGTTATGCAAATGATTTTATTCCTTCAGCCATAAGGCTGTAAAATGCACATAATGCATAACAAGAATAACACAATAATATTGATTCTGGCATCCTGCTTTTTTATTGTGTGTCAATGGTTGGTGCTGATGTTGTTGGATGTTGTGTGGATGATGATGCTGTTAGGAAGCTTGATTGTAGATTACTGTATTTATGGTTGTTGTCTTTACTATATCTTATTCTATTTATTATGGATGGGCCGATGATGAATTGCCCTCTTGGGACTTATAAAGTATTCTGACTCTGACTCTGACATCAGTGACATGAATGGTTTGGTTTCTCTTACAGTCTGTTAGACCACAGAGCTTCTTCTTTGTTTTACTGGTTTTCTCCTGCTCCTCCAAAGAACTTTGAAAGAAAGTTTATCCAAGTCTAGTGGGAATGTAGAAATACAGATAAAGAACTATTCAATTTAATTATATTGAACAGGCTGCAGTTCCTCTCCTGACCATTAGAGTGAGTCTCCAACAGTGAGTCAGTCTCCACAGACTCAACATGTCACGGTGACATCAGAGAGCAGAAACCTTCTACAGCTTCATTTAACCAAACTTTAACCGACAGCTGTGTGTCTGTTTTCAGTGGACGAGCTGCTGAGGGAGGCGGGAGTCGGGACTGATGGGCGTGTCCACTGCGAGAAGTTCGCTAAAGCGGTGACTCGCTGTTCTGTGAGACGCTGACGTCATCATCATCTTCATCATCATCATCATCACGTGACGTGGAGCCAGATTCTCTTTGTTTAATGCTTCACTGTCAGGACTCACTGTTCACTGTTACGTTGTGTAATGTCGAAGAGATTTGAGGTTTTGCTTTTTTTATGTGAATAAATCTGACAACAGAAATAAATCCAATGCAACAGGAGAGGACGAGTTTCGTGTCTTTTCTCTGCCTTTTATTCAAAACATGTACAAAAATATGCAACTAATACGACAACAGAAATGATTTGCAAAGGAAAGGAGGCTCGATATGTGACGGATGAAACACTCCAGGCCTCTAGGGGGAGCTCTAAGTGGAACAACCACAGACTGAACAGAAGCTAACGCTAACACCTTCTGTATTCTGTCCTTATTTTTCAGTATGCTGGTTGTATGGCTGTCAAAGGTCAAATGGCCACAGGTCTGATAGATAGAAACAGATAAATAAAATAATAAATATGTAAATTGTAGCTACACCGGTTCAACAAAAGGCCACGATTCATACTGATGTCTTGATTTTCACTTTTATTCTCCTTCTCCACCGACGTTGATAAAATCATAGAACACCGTGAAAACTACAAATAGAAGCAGAGAGTCCATATGAGTCCATTGTAGCTAAATGCTAACTCAACGTAAACAAACACATGAAGTGTCCACTGTATGGTCAAAGCATTTTGTATACAACCACAAATAAAATACATATGAGACAAAACACAATTACCGTTTGCGCCTCTTGAACGCAGTGTAATTATCTCTGTCCAGTGTCATGACTTCCTGCCTCCATTCTCTGTGGTCCTGCTTTTTACTTCTGACCCACAATCCCACAGTTCACCATGTGAATGTGACCACACATTTTCAAAATAAAATGTCCTCACATGAAGGTTTTTAAATATCACAACTGAAATCATTTTTATCAACTTATTTATAAATGTAAGCTCATTCTAACTCTCTTATTATCATGAATTTATATGTCTATTTATTAATCTTTTTAAACACTTCAAACACTTCATGAACTCGCATCTATTTTGTGTTTTTTATAACATATGAAACATAAGTTTACAATGAAATCTGTCTCACAGACAGTTACATAAATGCATAAAAAAAATATAAACTCTTCAACAAAAGTTTGTAAACGTTATTTCAGTCAATGGTTTCTCCCCTTTAATAAAACCAATTGGTGTCATATCTTATATCGTTGG